>NW_017731433.1:389320-393839 GCF_001890085.2 Hipposideros armiger | reverse complement strand
ATATTAATCACCTGGTTAAGGTAGCTTTTGCCAGTTTCTCTGCTGTAAAGTTACTTTCCCCCTTTCCTTTTCATACTGTACTTTTTGGAAAGAAAGTCATTATGCATAGTCCACAGTTAGAGTAGGGCATTATGTTCTCTATGTTTAAGGATGGAGTGTTGCCATAAATTATTTGTAATTTTTCTGCATGGGAGATTTAAAGTGCTTTTGCTGTCAATGAGGAGAGACTGAGTTTCATAATACCTGACTTATATTAGAGACATAGCCACATTTAGAAATTATTATCTGTTTCATATTATTAAAATTATACTATGGCAGAAGACTGAAAATTAAGGACACAGATATCCTTCTGTGATTGTGACATGGATTACCTAAAAGCTATATTATTTTTCACAACTGCACAAGGAAATTTAAGGACAATTGGTGAGTTTTTATGGGCTGAATGTTTTACTTACTGATGACTCCAACTTTAAATACATATAGAATTATTTATTTTCAACCAGTAATACTTGGGAGTTTGAAACAAAGAAAAAAACCAAGTAAGTAATGTCTGCATAATTTTCTTTAAGTTTTTATCTTTTAGCTATTTGTGAACACATGGTCTTTGGAGGAATACATATCATATAGATCATAGCATAGTATCATATGGATCATTGCCTATTGTGTCAATCACACCTCCTGCTTCAAAAAGGTATATCTAACAAAACATGTGACTCTCCT
This sequence comes from Hipposideros armiger, assembly GCF_001890085.2. NCBI lineage: Eukaryota > Metazoa > Chordata > Mammalia > Chiroptera > Hipposideridae > Hipposideros > Hipposideros armiger. The sequence continues at coordinate 393,119 of NW_017731433.1, read as the reverse complement.
GTTTGGCTCAGGCTGACTTTTCTATGGATTACACCATTTGGATTATGCCAAAATGTGATGCAGATCATTTCAGGAAAACGATTCTGTATTTAAAATATAGGCACATCATTTACACAAAATGGTTGTAGAGTAGGTGTGGGTCAGTGTAGGGGCATAGGCACAGAAAACTTGTATTCAACTGTGTTGGTTTCTCTACAAGAGGACACACAGCAGACTTCCCCTACCTTCCCAACACATAAATCTTTTTTTTGAAGTATTCTATTTTTAAGGGAGAATAGCAATTTCATCACCATAACAAAACAAAGAATTATAGCATCTGTTTCACATTGTAGCTCATATCTTTTTGACAGTTCTAACACATTTCTGAAAATAACTTTTTTCCCCATTCTCATGCCACACTTGTGACTAAAATCACTAGACACAGGATTTCATGTACTTTAGGAATATGTTTTCCTTCCTTCCTTCCTTCCTTCCTTCCTTCCTTNTACCATGCAAGGAGTTTTGAAGAGAGTGAAACAAGTGGAAGTCTGCCAGCACAAAATCAGGCGAGTATGGTGGGTGTGGCAAAACCTCCCATGCAAACTACAGTAATTTTTGACAGGTGATCAAACTTGTGTGTGGTCTCTTTTTGTTGCTTTGGAACACAACTCCTTTACAATTGCCAAGCTCTGAACGTTTCTGGATGATGGATACATTCAAACTGTCCAATTGCCGACAGTACACATTTGAATTGATTGTTTGGTTCCTTGGTAGGAACTCAGGAAAACACGGCACCTTTAAAATCCCACCACATTGAGAGCATAACCTTCCTCTGATGAATGTCTGCTTTCCATGTCGTTTAAGGCAAATCATCATGTCAGGACCAAGACGGTTTGCGCACCACATTGTTGTAAATAATCCACTTCTCATCACCAGTTATCAGTCGCTTCAAAAAAGGATCATTTTCCTCACGTTTAATGAGCATATTGCAGATGTTTATATGCGTCGTCAAATGAAATTCTTTCAGTTCATGCAGAACCCAAATAACGAACTTGCTTACATATCCAGCTTCTTTAGGTGGTTGTGAATGCTTGAATGATGTATGTTCAATGTTTCTGCAATCTCTCATGTCATGTAACATGGATTTGACTTGATCAATGTCTTTATTTTGTCGTCATCAACCTCAGCGGACCTCCCTAAGCAAGGAGCGTCATTGAGATCAAAATCACCAGCACGGAATTTCGTGAACCATCGTTGGCACAGACGTTCTTGTAGAGCATTGTCACCATAAACTTTATGCAACTTTTCACAGGCTTGACACATGTTCTTGCCTTTATGGAAGTAAAACAGTAAACTATGGCAAAAATGCACAATTTGGTCTTCCTTCTTCAACTTGTGAAATCTCCAAAACTCAACCAAATTGCTCAATTTTTTTTAGAATGAAGCTAGAACTATCAGTTGATAAATGACATAGCAATAACAGATGTGAATGACTCTAGTACTTCCCAAAATCAACTAGTGTCATCTGTTGTAAACATGCATCATGATTTTTCCGACAACCCAATACAATTTAAAACACCCATGTGAGTGAGATATATTGAATATCGGGGCTCCCAGTTGGCTAATTCACATTCAATTCAATGTCCCCATTTTACAGATGAGAACACTGAATCTTTAATAAGAAAATAAAAAAGGTCACAATCATAGCATTAAGCTGCTAACTTTGATTTCCTACTTCCTAATATAGAGATTTTTTTTCTCCTTTCTTTATATCAAACCAATTGATGTCAATGAAAATGTGTTTTTACTTAAACGATCTTAGTGCTCATCAGGTCTCCATAAGAGCATTATGAATAATATTTTGTTCATTAAAATTTATTTAAAGGCCATTCCAAGGGAAAGACTTGTCACTAAACACTTTCTCAGGGAAGGCACTCCCAAAAACCTAGTGACACATTGCTGGCCTCCAAATTAGCTGATTAGGACAAGCCTGTGAGTCTCTCTGGAGATCCATAAAATATTACAATTAGTTGGGAAAGTCGGATTGTAAAAGCACACTCTATAAAGAGATTTCAATTGGAATAGCTTTCTTTTTTATTCTCTTCTATTTAATGCTAACTAGGTGCCACCAAAGTTACAAAGAATTTTTATTGAAATTTCAATTGCTTATACAGAAATTGGTTCAGTGTCCTCATTTTCAGGAGAGTAAAAGAGGCATCAAAGTGTCAAGGGATTTACAGAAGACCTTGGATGACCTAGGCTGAGAGATTTGGTCACTTCCCCTCAAAATCTGTACTCCCTCTTACTGTTCAGGGCACAGCCTCAGGGAAAAGAAATAGTCATGAGATGATGAATAAAGATGGGAAGAACAATTATGATGAGTGATATTATGGGCAATAGTTTATGCCTTGTGTTTTTTTCTTTTGTGTTTTTACCTCCCCACTTGTTTCTTCCTCTCCTCTACAAATATGCTCATGTGTCCTCTCTTATATCAAAAAATAAAATCCTAAAATTCACTTCTCACTCAAACTCTGATTGTTTTCTCCATCTTGATGTTTCTAAACTTCTTGAAATAAACTACGACTCAATGTTTCTGAAACTATAAGGTGCATTGTGATTACAGAGGGTGTCTTGCTAAAATGTACATTCTGATTAAATATGTCTGAGAGGGACTTGTATTTTCACATTTTGAACAGGCTTCACGGCACACTTTGAGTAGGAAAAATTGAAATTGCATTTTACAAACTTACCACTTGCTATGGACTCAATGTTTTTGTCCCCTCAAATGCTTATTTTGAAGGCTTAATCTCCAATGTGATAATATTTAGAGACAGGGAATTGGGAGGTAGTTAGGATCAGAATAGGTCTTGAGGATGGGACCCTCATGATGGAATTCACACCCTTATAAAAAGAAGAGACAGGAAATCTCTCTCCTCCATGTGAGAACACAGCAAGAAATTGGCCATCTGCCAATCAGGAAAGGGTTTCTCACCAGAAACCTTGATCTTGGACCTCTCAGACTCCAGAATTATGAGAAATAAATGTCTGTTTTTTAAGCCACTTAATCTATGGTACAGATTCCCCCCCCACACACACACTATCTGAAAATAGTGTATTCCTAATAAAAACTTTTGTAAGCCAAAATGGTGTAAAGTAAAGCAGTAAATACCATTAACTTATATAAAATTTTTGAGAGGTCACAGACCCCCAAATAACCTACCAAATCATACCAGGTCAAATAACACCTAAAACCAAAAATAACACTAACATATAGTAAAAAGCAGTGCTATTCTCGCTGTATGGTGTATGTGTCACCTCTAGAACAACTCACTGCAAAACAAACGCTAACATTATTTTCATAAAAGTGAAAAGGCCCTTTCAGCTTCTTTTGGTTAGCAAAAATAGGTACTAATGTAGGTCCTTTGTAAAAGTAAAGTGGGGTAATGAGAACTTTCGAAAGGGAGGAATCATGTATTTTGTTACAGTAGCCTGAACAAACATGCCACTTTACTAAATTATTGTCTAATTGTTCTCATTTTTGGTTTGCTCCTCGATTCCTTGCAACGTGTTCACTCCACCCTTCTACTGAATACACCAATGACATTTGTATCACCAGCTTCTCCTAATCCTTATCCAAACTACCTGCCTGCTCAGCTGATGGCAGCAATTAGCATCCTGATTTTCTTCTCTCTTGCCCTTGTATGCCTCTACATCATTCTAGGTATGCATACTTTTCCTTCATTTTTGGAATCCTTCAAAGTCTCTCTTTTATTCTATTGGCCCCAGTGAAAGCAATTCCCAAGCTTTGTCATTCACTTTT
>NW_017731433.1:383729-384795 GCF_001890085.2 Hipposideros armiger | reverse complement strand
TTTATACTCTCATATCTTTAATCCAATTTTGTTTTATTTTCTTGCTTTCTTTTTTGGACATCCTTTCTAATTATCCTTAGTGGGAATGTTGGTCTCAATTATATATCAGGCCATTAGTCATAACAAAAGCTATACATTTCTTACTCTCTACTGGATAATTTAACACATATTTTGAGGTGCTTATTGTGGGTTTGATATGGTGCCAAGTGCTGGAGATTAATGTGCATAATTCTTAATAGTAACAACATAGTTATTAAATAAAACAGGCAAATACATGAAAGGTGCTAACTAGGTATTTAGCATTATTTTTTTGAAATTGAGCCATAAAGGATCAAGTACATTTTAAATATTTTAAAGATCACCTATAATGATAATGAAGTGCAGTAGTGTCTAGTGTTTTGGAAAAAGTGAGTAGATAAATAGTGTCCTTGAGGTAAGGGTTCTATGAGGATGATAAAGAAGTATATACAGGGAGTATAAATTCAAATTAAAGATGGAAAATTTAATGCCATGATATCATGCAATTATAAAAGTTTTTGAGGTGGCAAATAACATTTGTGGTAAAATATTTAGAGTTGACACTGTAAGAAAGCAAACTGTCCTTAGCAACACAATTGTAAAAAAGTGTGTTTTATAGTAAAGGCTGAGATTATTCTGCAAATCAAAATAACAATATGCAAAGAAGCTTCTAGACAGAGTACAGTGGGACCAGAAAATAGTTGTACATACTGAAGAAGAATAACAGAGAGAGAGACAGAGAGAGAGAGAGAGAGAGAGAGAGAGAGAGAGAGAGAGAGAGAGAGAGAGAGAGAGAGCAGAAGAAGAAGAGGAAAAAGAAGAAGGAGAAGGAGAAGAAGAAGGAGAAAAGGAAGGAAGGAAGGTAGGAAGGGAGGAAAAGAAGAAAACCTACCTTGGAGCAAAATAGTAATTTTCCTTAGCTACATTGAACTATAAGTTTGCATCAATTTTTTATAATTGATATCTGAATTGCACTGTATATACAATATAGTTGCTTATAATTATTCAGTTAGTTATATAGAGTTACATAGAACTTTCATTTCATAAT
>NW_017731433.1:380225-381894 GCF_001890085.2 Hipposideros armiger | reverse complement strand
ATATGATTCTAGAATTTGAAATAATGCTTAAAAACTGTGAGTTTGGATGAAATCACCAGCAGAGTAAACATAGAAAGGCAAGATAATATAATGAGTATGAGGCCCAAGCTCTGGAATCCTGGCATCCGGAGGACGGGGAGATGAGGATCAATCAGAAAAAAAAAAACACTGAAAAGGATTAGAGAGTGAGACAGGGGAAAATAAGATGATGGAAATTGAGAATATAAAGGCATTAACTTTGTTCTTAATAAGAAAGTATAGAGTATGATAATGCAAGTGAGAAGCTAAGTGGAGAGCCAGTTTATTAGAAGGTATCAGCCAGCTGAGAAGTCAACATACTAAAATATAAATATTGGGTTGCCAGAAAAGTCAGGACGCATTTTCGCAATGAAAAACAGAAAAAATACATCATGACTTTCCCGACAACCCAATATAAACTATATGAAAATTAGAATCATTATGAATTATGAGAACTATGTCAATTAAAACATTGTGATACTTGAGCTAAAAGTCTTCATAGATACGGCCGAAGATGATTGCAGCAAGGAGAGTTTTTTTTGGGGGGCAGGGGGGTTCTTTTTTCTTTTTTTTTAATTCTAGAAGAAAAGAAGACATGTAAGTAGGAGCTAGGATGATTTTTATCCCATCTCTAACCTAAGTGGTATGAATGATGAGGAGACAAAAATCTGAGAGGGTTCTGGGTAAGCAATATCTCCAGAGGAGTGCCAGTTTTGATTAAAGCAAGAACGTGAAGGTAATATCCAGAGAAGCTGATAACATTTATCTGTGAATTCCAGCGAGTGCAATGGAAAATTTTGGAACATAGGAACTAGGGGCAAATGGATCAGAAAAGAGAATATTCAAAATTTTGTTGGGGTAAGGGCCTGGGTAGCAAAAACTTCATTGGCTTACATAAACAGAGATAGAAACACTTCAACATCTTCCAATATTCTGAAATAATCTTCACTTGAAATGCATTTTGCCATTTTGTACCTAGACAGATACAATCTTTATGTCTCATCTTTTCCACAGTATTTTTTTGACTCAAAGTCACATGATATGTCCTTTCCTTTTTATAAAACACATACATACAATTAACCCTTCTTTTGGCTACATCAATTGTTTATTTACTCATTCAAAATTCTTACTGAGTATTTACTATGTGTCAGCCACTGTCTTTGTAGAAATGTAGTGAACAAAAAGCCATAGTTCCTGGAGCTGACATGTGTATATCTGTCTGTATATTCTCCTCTCTTATGTTGTGCATTCTGAAGCAAAGTTCATGTTTTTGCAATTTTGCTATATCCCATTTAGCCCCTATGTAGTTCAGCCCTATAAAACTATTAAGTGTTCCATGACTATGTTATGAAAAAATTTAATGAATAGTTTTTGGAACTCTCTTGAAATGGATATGTAGCAAACATAATATGCTGAGATAAAGAATATGGCCATATGTTTAGACAGAAATGTCTTTGATAATTTGCAAATCAGTGTTTTATCATCCGTCAGCATCCCCAAATTATTTTAGTTCTAATAAGGGAAACATTTTTATATACTGAGCATTTGTATTAAGTTTTTAAATGGTTATTGCCATCTTGAATAAAAGGCCTAAGGTAAATGATAATAGAGGCACTAAAATAAATTTTAAAAGGTCTTGATTCAGGAAGAG
>NW_017731433.1:369003-374742 GCF_001890085.2 Hipposideros armiger | reverse complement strand
TGTTACCTCACAGAATGTTATAAGGGTGAAAATGATGAAACATTTGAAAAGCATAAGTTTGTTCTATAAATGGTAGATATTGCAGTTATAATTAATATTTCCCCTCAAGCTCATTTGGTGTCCTTCAGAAAATGATCAGATTGGCAGCCAATTTGAATCAATGAATACGGTCTATTGATCTTAATGTTTAAACTAACACTTCCCTTGTAATTATTTAAACCTACAACAGGCAACTTGGCAGTACATGGGCATTATTATAGCAACACCAGTGACTTTGTGATCTATGGTTTGTGTGTGAAATAAGCAACTGAGGAAATTATAAAAAAGTTTACTGAAAGCCTCCCCAAGCTACTGGTATGTAAACCTTTAAAATGTTAGAAGAGTTCAGGGAACCAAAGTTGGTATTTTTATGAAATGTTTAAAGCCGGACATAAATATTTTAGTGAACTGAGCTGCTCAGTCATCTGAAGTTTATTACTTGGTTCAAAAATGTTCATCTAGTCAGAAACTAGTCCTAAGCTATACTTTAATATTTCTGTTATACAATTGCAGCAACGAAGTATTACTGATTTTCAGTTTGAAGAGTTCTATATAGCTAAAATATTCAGTTAAAGAATGTGAAAATTGTTGGAGGTGATTAATAAAACCAATATAGACCAATAAAACCAATATAAACATGTGCATTTTACTGAAGAATAATCATTTACTTTTCAGCAATCTCAGAATTACATGCTTTTAAGTATTTTTTTCCCATGACCAAAATAAGGACCTTTATTGAAACCCCATGAAACAAAGAAAGAAGGTAATAAATATTAATAGAGCTGTTTACATGGTTCTGTAGCTGAATTTATGCTTGCAATAATACAGGTACACTCTCCAAATTGCTAGCAAGGGGAAAAAATGGGCTTTATTAATGTCTACAATTTCAAAATGCTGCTCTAGATTTTACTCAGGAAATTATTGTTTAAAATCAGTGGGATGTGTAAGGCTGTTTTCCTTTAGTTTTTGTCCTGCACCTTATTTCTATTCCCCTTTTATTTTGAAAATTCAAGGTTAAGCAACTAGCTACATGATATAATGCAATAAAAATGAAATTACATTTAAAAAGTAAAGTTTTGCGTAAGACATTAGATAATGTTAAGGCATCAATGCAATTACCATAACAATGAATACTTCTGTCAAATGAAGTAATATTCTTCATGTCCTAGAAGAAAGTTAAATGTGCTTTTTATTAGAACAAGCCTTCTCCAGGACAAGGGCACTTCTGTATCCCAATAGCCCCAAATAATGTCAGGTATAAAGCAGGTGCTTAAGAAAAAATTTTGAATGAATTATTGAATAATCATTGTAAGTTGACTACAACTTAAATTTACAACATGAGGAAGTATAAGACCATGAAATTTGCTTCATATTTTCACCAAAATACGGTGCCAGCATTCCAAACTCATCATGTCTAAAATCAAAAGTACTGTTTTCTTCCACAACAGCTTCATTACTGTTAATTCCTTGTTCTGAAGAATATATCATGTATTGCCTGCCACCTGCATAAAATAGCTGTCATATATTACTCCATATCATCATCTTAGCCTCTTTCAAGGCCAATGCCTGGCCTATCTATTCTACCTCTACTGTTTTTTGTTTGTTTGTTTGTTTTCAATTTAGCCATGTAGTTTCCTATTCCATTTGCCACTGTNCCAAAACTCCCCTTTGTATTGTAATTACCTACCCCTGTGGGAAAACAAATGGACACAAAATATCCAACTAGGTCAGACCAGTCACTCCCATCTGTGCAGTATCTCTTGTCAATCACAAGTGCCAATCAAGTGGTGCTACGCTCTTAGGGGAACAGCCCATTCTAGAGAAAGGGTATTAAAAACTCTAAGTCCTGGGAAGTCCGCCTTGCTCTTTTTGACCTCTTCTTTCCTTTCTGAACCTCTTCTTCCCTCTTTTGAGCCTTTTGAGCCTTGCCTTTGCGCGTGGCCCGCTCGAAACTCTGGAATGTGATTTCTCTTCTAATAATGGGCCCCTGAGCCATCTCTACTGCTCGGGCCTACTCCTTTGAAATAGTACTATCTCTTCGAATAAACTACTTTTTCAGTACTTTGGTATCTCGTTCAGTTCTTTGCTCTAGTTGCCAAGGACCTGGACTTTTCGCCAAGAAGGGCCCACTCTCCGACAAAATGCTTATAACCAGGGATGCCTGAGGCTGAGGTAATTGAAGGAAAAAAAGACAAGTTTAAAACCAAGTGGCTAATTCTCAATTCAGACCCTCCAACTCTTGTTCCAGTCTCTTTGAAATTATAGGGGTAATTGTAAGATCTTAGGACCTCTCTGTGATTGTTAATAATTCGTTTATATGTTGTGATCTCTGATATCTGTGCTTGTCTGTTTTATATATTGTATATAATGTAGTGTTTTTGCCTCTGGATGGTATTACCAGATTATAATTGATTGGCTTAAAGAAACAAGATTGTGTTTATATAAATTTAAATAATTAACTCAAGTACTTTTCAGGATGATTGATGCAAGAAAACATTTGATACTAAGGCTGGTTCAACTTTTGGTTAAATAGATTTTTTTTTAAGGTTATTAACATCAAATATGGTATCTTGCTTTACCTGGGTTTACAGAAAATAAACTGATGTTATCTCTGTCACAAAATTTGTCAAAAAAATAGCTTGGGTGATAATTACCTTTGAAATCTCATAGAGTTAAAAACTGATAAAATGTTAACTAATATAAGGTTTTAGATGAAACTTTTCAGTAATAATTATATAGTATGGATGCTTGGATCTGTTTTCCCAGCTTCTGTTGGTAACTTAAGATTTCAGCTTACTGTTAAATAATAAATATTATTAAATATCTAGGTATTTCAAAATAACAAAATGTTCAAATATTATACTGATGTGGGCCAAGCAAGTATCCTCCCCACCCCTGAATTCTGATAATTTTTTTCAACTACAAAGATGAGGGAAAAAAAAGATTGGGCAAAGCCACATTCCTAATAAATATAGTATTAGCCAGTTTTCATTTAACACTGTCAACTCTCTTTAACATTTGTTTAAACAGAAGTAGTAAGACAAATGATGAATGGAAAGTCTAGAATGTATGGATATCTTAACTTTTCTTTCAGGATTAACTCAATCATAGATCTATATCAGAAAATGATGACAATAGAGGTGGATGGAGTCTGTATCAGCAATAGAAGAGGAGGGTAGGAAAAGACAAATGGAGATGGTGAGTCACAGCTGCGTTTTAAATCTTATCTCAATTTTAAAATATATTTATTATTTCCTTGATGGGATGCTAGAAAGTGTATTCCAGGGAACAGCTCAGGAAGCACCACCCAAATTCTCAGAACTAGTTTTGAGGTAGAACTACTATTTGGGGCCATCAAATTCCACCAACTTATTATCTCCCTGACAGGAACTATAAAGACAGACCAGGAATGTATGAATAGAAGATAAATAGGATCAGATGTCCTGGATGAGGAAATTCAGTTTACAGGGCAATGAGTGTAGATGAGATGGCCCTTTCTAAGACATATGACATATTATTACTCCCCAGTGATCCACAAAAATGTACTAACTACACAGCACTCGTATTAATAACTTGCATTTTTTCATGTGCTTGAAATGTAAAGTGCTTTGGTATAAGTTATCTTATCTAAGACCCATATGTTTCCCTGGGATTTAGGCAGGAATATATTTTCAAAGAGTAACACTGATACTCCTAACTATGAAAAATTTCTCAAGGTCATTCAACTACTAAATGGCAAACCTGGGACTTGGATCAAAGTTCCCCACCCTTTGCCTTGAGCCATCTCTGTTAATTGCCATACTGACCCTGATTCAGGCTTCTCAGCTGTTTTCAGACTTCATAAAATATAGAATATATTCTATCGTAATCATGCCTTCTCAAATTCTGTAAATTATTAAAAAGGGAATCAGTCTTAAATAAATACATATGTAAATTAGTGATTTGTAACTTGAGATCTTGTTTTTTGAAGTTAAAAAAAATTAATATTAGCTATGCATATTTTATACATTTGTTTTATAACCACTAACTGCTGAATAGACACACCAGGAAGGCATAACTGAACATTATAGCGTAAATAATGTATCCAAGAAAACATATTTTAAGTACAAAACAATAGGTCCCACACAGTTATTTTTATAATATGAAAACAAGATTAATAAAATTTGTACACTTTTTTAAAGATGAAGCTCTCAATCATATCCATAACTATTTGCTTTATTTTATTTTTTTTCTCATTAAACTTTGTTTTAATGGGTCTCAAAATTTCTATGACAGGTTTTTGGTCAAGTTGTTTCCATTAAAAAGTACTGATTTTAAAAACTAATGACTTAAAAACTGCCACACATAAAAACACAAATGGTCTACGAAATATTCTCCTTTCCTTCTGAAGGTTTTACGACGCATTGTAATCATTAACTAGTCTTTTAATATTACACTTAAATGGCCAATTGAGACAAACAGTTCTGAGACCATTCTTCCACCAGTGATTAAGACTGGGGTGGCAGGTATTGGGGATAATATTCATTTAGCCTTCCGAGCTTTCTGGGCAGACTTGGTGACCTTGCCAGCTCCAGCTGCCTTCTTGTCCACTGCTTTGATGACACCCACAACAACTGTCTGTCTCATGTCATGAACAGCAAAATGGCCCAGAGGAGGGTAGTCAGAGAAGCTCTCAACACAGATGGACTTGCCAGGAACCATGTGAACCATGGCAGCATCACCATATTTCAAGAACTTGGGGCCATCTTCCAGCTTTTTCCCTGAACGACCATCAATCTTTCAGCTCTGCAAATTTGCAAGCAATGTGAGCTGTGTGACAATCAAGCACAGGTTCATATCTGGCACTGATTTGGCCTGGATGGTTCATGGTAATCACCTAAGCAGTGAAGCCAGCTGCCTCCATTGGTGGGTCATTTTTGCCACCAATGGAGGCAAATCGCCATAATGAACATCTTTGACAGACACATTCTTAATGTTGAAGCCCAATTTGCCCCCAGGAAGAGCTTCACTCAAAGCTTCATGGTGCATTTCAACAGACTTGACTTCAGTTGTAACATTGACTGGAGCAAAGGTGACCATCACGCTGGGTTTGAGAACACCAGTCTCCACTCGGCCTACAGGACAGTATCAATATCACCAATTTTGTAGACACCCTGGAGGGGCAGGCGAAAAGTCTTGTCAGTTGGATGAGTTGGTGGCAGGATGCAATTCAGAGCTTCAAGCAGCGTGGTTCCACTGGCACTGCCATCTTTATGGGTGACTTTCCATCCCTTGAACCAAGGCATGTTAGCACTTGGCTCTAGTATGTTGTCACTGTTCCAACCAGAAATTGGCATAAATGCTACTGTGTCAGGGTTGTAGCCAATTTTCTTAATGTAGGTGCTGACTTCCTTAATGATTTCCTCATATCTCTTCTGGCTGTAAGGCAGCTCAGTGGAATCCATTTTGTTAACACCAACAATTAGTTGTTTCACACCCAGTGTGTAAGCCAGGAGGGCATGCTCACGTGTCGGCCCATTCTTGGAGATACCTGCTTCAAATTCACCAACACCAGCAGCCACAATCAGGACAGCACAATCAGCCTGAGATGTGCCTGTAATCAGGTTTTTGATAAAGTCTCTGTGTCCTGGGGCATCAATGATGGTCACGTAATACTTGCTGGTCTCAAATTTCCACAGGGAGATATCAATGGTGATCCCA
>NW_017731433.1:328163-366481 GCF_001890085.2 Hipposideros armiger | reverse complement strand
TAATGTAGGATGCCCAGGAGGAAATGACTGCAATCTTTGCCAAACCAAAAGTTTCACAAAAATTGTCATCTTTAACCCTCACAAGACACCTCGTACAGTTGATGTTCATATCCTCATTTTTAGATGATAAAACGAACATCCTTGGGAGGTTAACTAATTCTCCAACTTCATTGTCCTTAGTCCATATTTATTGCTTTCTGCTATTTTAAGCACCCTTTTGCACTACCATTTGCACTACCATACTGCCCCTTGCTGGCAACAACTGGCTCCTAAGCTTTTTAAATGCTCAACAAAAGCTTGATGGATGAATAAACCATTGGTAAAATGTGGGGGGTGGGGTTTAATTGTATCTGAGAACCTCATCGTTCTAGCTTAGCATCAGGAAATCACTAGTTTTCAGGAAGAATATTTATCTCTTCCCTCATTGTCATTATCATGAAAGTAACATATTTAATATTCCAAGCCTCTCAACTGCTAAGTCAGAAACCAAAACATTTAAGATACAGCAGTATGATAAGGAAGAAAGTGTTGGTAGTACAAAACTTATTTTTATTTATAATTTCGAACAAAAAGGTTATTTATTGAACCTCATTTTTTAATGGGTGATCAACTGCACATTTTGAGGTTTTAAGAAAGGGAGAAATATTGGTAGACATTGAAGAGGACCAAAGTATTGCAAATTGAAGAAGGATTAATTGAGGAAGCATCAACCCTAAACAAATCCCATGATTCAGATACATTAGTTACCTGGAATAATCAGAATGCTGATATTCCTTTTCGATCACTAATTAGAGTATTGTTGAAACTTGGGAGAAAGGATATTCAGTTGTAGCAAAAGTTATACAAATAAACTACACGTAGTTGAGTATTTTTCAGTTTTTTTTGCTGTCCAAGTGTATGTTAGCCTGTATTTTTTTTTTTTTTGGTGTCAATTTGTAGAACTTGCTAGCTCAAGAGCCTTTTTACCTGAAATTACTTATTTCTTAGTCCATGCTTTACATGCTGCTAAATGCCATGCACTTTGCTCATTCAAAAGGAAGCAGTTTTATCTTCTTCACTAATAGATCACTTTCCTTTTCCAGAAGAAGTGATTCTTTATTGACTTACAGCCATATTTTTTCATATAAAGGAGATAGATAATTGCTAACACTTAAGGACACAGGTAATTAAGCAGCATGGCTGAATACCCAAGTTGCTTAATTTACTAGAAATAATTAATGTGTAGCCCTGCTTTAATTGGCTAGATTTAAAAAAATTTAAATTGTGGCATTTAGAGTAATTGTTTCTGGGTTTTTGTGATAATTCATTTCCCTGTGTGTTTGACTTTATATTTAATTGACAGTAAAATAGTTTGTTCTTTGTAATCAGATAACCAATTTACATCTATGTACTTAATTTATTAACTGATTCTATTAATATGTTGAACAAATATTTATTGGTGAGAAGGGTTCTATCTTATTTTGCAACTATTAATATCTTTTGCATATCAACATTTTGGATGGGTTTAGAAAATGAAGAAGACATTTCTTATCCACACTTGGAGTGTTGGGAGAAGACATAGGAATGATTAAATTAAGTACACATAAAATGGAAAGTAGAATAAAAGGAATTTTGACAAACTGCTGGGAGAATAAAGAGAAGTAATAGGCTTTTTCTAATAGTTCCTAACACAGCCTCATCAAACAAAAAAAAATTTACTTGGTAGTGCACTGTGTTGTACACCTGAAACTAATTAAAAAAAAATCACTTGGCATTGAGGATGAGTAAATGTTGTCAGATGGAGAATTTGGTTACAGCTTTTTACTCGGAGAATGTTTAAAGGTGGGCCCACGATGTATTGAATACTCAGGGGAGAGGTAGAATATGGCCGGAATGCGGGGTGTGTGACAGTAGAAAAGACTTTATCAAGACTCCCGAATAACTTGCTTTATATCATATCTGCGATCCACACTGGCCATCAGAATAACCGAGTACTTAAGTGTCAGCAATACTGCCACCCAATGCTGTTACTGTTCCATTTCCTTTCCAATGGGCCTGTAATGACTTTTCCACAACCATTATCATTCTCAGCTGATGTTCTAGCTGACTCTTCTACTGTTGTCACCACAACTAATGCCCAAATTCTGCTGTTGGATTCAAAGTCTCTGATCCCAGATTTGGGATTACATACCTCCCTTAATTAATTGAGTTCTTTTGACCAACTACAGAGAGTCTGGCCTCTAAGTAATTGGAGAAATTCCCTAAAATTGGATTGTCTTTCCACTTTACAATGCTTTGTAGCAGAACATGAGTACATGACTTGAAATGAATTTGCCTAAGGGAGCCAGTATTAAAATCAAAATTACTTCTTCAAATAGACTCAAATAGGTGTTCCTAAACAGGTCATGCCCCTTTGATCTCAGCTGTGTTCTTTTGCATTTGCATATATATATATATATATATAACATATATATATAATATATATATATTATCAAAGAAGCAAACTTAGTCAATATTTCTCTTTGTTCTTTCACTTCTATTTAGCTATGTGGCATCATAAAGTGTGCACACTTACAGCCCTTCTATCTGTTATTCTAATGATGTCTTTCTTCAGCAGTAGAGTTGCATAATTTCAAATCAAATAATTGGGCTTCAATATTAACTTGGATTCAGTATTCATCCTGCTGCCTACTTGCTTTGTGATTTTGTGCAAGTCACTTAACTCCCTGATCCTCAGTTTCCTCACCTGTGAAGTAGAGATAATAAATCCTACCTTATAGTGTTTTTGTGAGGAATTGATAAAACTCTTCGCACAATTCTAGCCATATGTAGACACTTAACAATGGAGCTGTGAGATCTGAATTTATGATTATTACTTGATGTCTCCTGCTCTACTTTAAAAAATGTTGTTGTCTTGATATTTTCTATGAGTGATCTCTTTACTAATTTAACTGAATATAGGTATGGAAGCTGAAAAAATATAAAGGGAACATTGGGGCAATAATAGCAGGAAGCAGTTGTTAACCCCATGGAAGAGATTAGATTTCTCAGAATCTAGAGTCTTGGGAGAAGAGCCCAGGGAAGCAGGAACTCAGACCTTTGAGGAAGCGAGCTGCCAACTGCTGCTGCGAGTGTGTCAGAGGATAGCAGTGAGGTGGATTCTAAGAGTCCAAAAGAAGTGAAGGATGCAGTCAAGTGCTGCTACTGCCTTCACATTTCCCTCTAGTGACCTCCACTGTCAGAGCTTGACAGAGTTAGCAGTACAAAGAAAAATGTAGTTGGCAGAGTCCCAGCCGCAGCCTAACAAAGCACAGTGTAGATGGGTGGATTTAGAAATGAGAAACAATAGGTTAATGGCCGGTGTCTTGCTATTGAACATCCATAAATACCCTTCTGCAGATATTTGAATGTCAATGGACTGCAATTATGACATTAAGCTCCAGCCTAACAAGATATAACTATCCTATGTCATCATAACCCCATAAACAACCTGTATTAGAGAAGACTAGAAGTTCATACACTAGAGGGGATTTCTTTGAAGGAATAGAGGCTGCTCTGGGGAATGGGATGGAGTGCTTTTCCTGTACCCCAAACACAAGTGTGGTGGAGTTCAGACAGAAAATGCTTTTCTTCTTCAATTCAGACACCCTCTTTGTTACTGTCAGTTTAAGACTAGAGGTTTCATGGAAGGCTCTAGCATGTATGCTTATAGTTTGAGTTCCTGTGCCTGAGCTGTACAGGCTGTTTGAAAGGTTCCTGTAATGGCAGCCTGAAAAGAGAGGGCAGCAGTGAGAGAAACCCACACTTCACTTCCATAGGGTGCAGTGGCAAGGATTTTAAATGTGTTTAAGGACTGAGTTAACGTTATGGAGAGTCCCTTGAATTGAACCTCCTTGAAAGACTCAGATACATGATAGATAGATAGATAGATAGATAGATGGATAGATAGATAGATAGATAGATAACCAAAAGGGTGTCTGTGTCAATAATTCATATGCAATAAATGAAATATATTTTTCAGTGATTCAGAGGTAAATGTTCAGATACTGTTTCAGGCCATGGGGCATATGAAATAATCTGGAAAAAACAAACAGAAGTGCTTCCTTTGCAAAATGCATGGGAAGCCTGGAGAAAATATCACCATCTTTTAACCATGGAGCTAAGTTTGTAGGGAAGGAGACTGGAAACCCAAAATGAGTGCATTAAAATTCAAGCTGCCGATCCCAGGAAGGTGTATCCTGATTCCAGAAAACTTGAGAAGGATGGAGTAACATTTAAGAAGTAGAATCCCCAGATATGATGATAAAGGCTATCCTGGAGTAAGTGAGTTTAAGGATTAAGAGATAGTGGAATAAAGAAGTAAAATTTCCAACTTGAGAAAGCAGAGGGAGATAACTTGGGAAGCAGGAATATAAAAGATTTCAGTCCTAAATAGAACTTGGTGTCTTTGTGAAATATCTTGGTCTGGTGCTTGGGAGCTTGGGAGCATCAGGATTGAAGATGAGAATTTGCAAGTCACCAGTAGACACACAGATGATGCCTGAAGCCAATTAGAGTAGATGAGATCTCTAAGGAAGAACATAATACATGGGGGAGCTGGGATGGAAGCAGCATGGAGAAACACTACTATTTAGGGGCCAGATAGTGGAAAGGGGTGGGGATCATTGTGGGGTTTATGAATGGGTTTCTAGGAATGCAGGTAGGCAAGGGAGGACATAAGGAGATGATGTATTGACACCAAAAGAAGACTGCTTGTTAAGGAGGAATGGTTAATCAGTGCAGGCAAAGGCTATTTAAAGATCAAACAAGGACCTGAAACAAACACTGGAGTCTTTGGGGGTCTTTATTAATAGTGATTTTGTAAGCAACCAGTAGAAGCAAAATTCAAACCTAAATCTCGTGGTCCTTTCAGATTCCCAGCTCCCTGTCAGAGGGGCCTTATCAGCCTTTTATTTAGATTACAAAACTGGGGATCAAAGAGATTTAATCAATTGCCTAAAGCTGGGGGCCCCAAACTATGACTGTGGCCAAATCCAGCTCAATGTAGGATTTTGTACTTGAAAGCTGAGAATTGTTTCTAAATCTGTAATTAGTTACATTTAAATAGTTATGTAAGTACCTATCTGATATTTTTGCGTTTCCCTTTTCACCCTCAAAGCCTAAAATATTAACTACTGACTCTTTGTAGAAAAAGTTTGCTGACCTCTGGTTGCCCTTTGTGAGAGTAAGTAACAAAGATAAGATAACTGTATTGTGACCACTCCATCTCCAAAACTAAGCAAAACAAAAGAACAAACTTTCAATTCTTCTCTAACAATTAAAATACTGCTGTGAATGAGCTGCATATTGATGCAAAGTATTATTAAATATCATTAAAAATAAAATGTGGATACAGTTTGATAACAAAAATTTAGAAACTTTTTTAGAATGATTTCAAAGGTTTTGTACTGTTTAAGAATCAATAACGTGTTTTAAATTAAATTATGTAGATTAAACATTATCTCAACTGACTCACATATGTAGGCTGGGGAAATACAGATTTTGATCTAATTTTGATAATTTATATGTAAAATAGTTTTTAATTTTCAGGGATAGTAAAAGGGAAGTAAGTGCTTTTGATTTCATTTCATGTATGAAATATTTAGTATTTATATAAAATTGCAAAATAGTTTTGATGACTCTTCTAGCTCCTTCACTTGTAATGTTGGTAGCTTTAAAGCAAATATCCAAAGTAATTAAGTTATTCACTTGGAGTGACATTTAATATGATGATGGGACAATTAATGAATAATAAACCCCATTTCTTTCTTTCCCTCACACAATAAAATAGAAGTGTGGGGAAGGGAACATTCCATCCAAAGGCATAAATATTAGTCTTAACTCATTTTTTAGTAGCTGTATATCTTTAAACAAGCTCTTTATTCTCACTGATTTTGTGTCATTAATTGTAAAAGTTGAGAAAATGGGGGAGGCAGCTGGAAGAGTTGGCAGGGGGGTGTCAGTCCACTCCATTATAGATTCATTGTACCAAATGAAACAACACAAGTGAAATTATTTTTAAAAGTATGTACCAAAACAGCAGGTAAACTTTATCTAAGAGGAATAAGTTAATAGGTTCAATTAAAGTGATATATTGTAAAAATAGTAGTATCTATCTTGGTAAATACAGAATTAAAATTTTGATGAAAAGTTTTCATAAAAAGTAAAACATGTTTCCCTTTATATCAAATGAAGTTCAAACTGTGAAAATAAGACAACACCTAAATTTTAATTCTGATCAAAAGTAAATGACAATAATGAAGAAGCTTTATTTAGCATGAAAAATATTTGAAATTGTGGGTCAGTAAAACAGTGAGCAGTATAGTTGAACAGCATAATATATTAGCATGTAAATTTAGCATGTAAATGTTAAATTTACATTTAGCATGTAAATGTACATGAAATATGCTCAAAAAAGTAGACTTTTTTTGGTATGAAATAGCAGGATAAAAAATATAAGATAGTGAGAAAATGGGTAGCTCAGTTTAAAACTAATTGGTGTCTTATAGATAAAATAACACCTGTTTCAAAGCATACTATTCATTTGTTTTTAATTTAATTAATTAACTTTTAAATTTTAATATTATTCAAAATTAAAAGAAATACAATTTTCCATTCACACACTCAGGAGAAAATCGAAGAGCTTTAGGGAAGAAAATTAAGTAGCTTTAGGGTTATCGTTAGTAGGAACTATGCAGGTGTCTGAACAGAAAACTAAGGCAGCAACTCATTCTTAATTTCTTTACTCATATAGTAACAAAGATATAGGCTTACAAGTATCATTTGGACATGGAATTTTATAGCATGGTGAGACAACACGAAGAGGGTAGGTGGTAGGGGAGACACACCATTTTAAGGGTAACAAGTGAAGAGAAAGAGACATGATTAAAATATGGTTTTATTGATGTGACTTATCTAAATTAAAAGAGAAAACAACTTTTTTAATAGTGCAAGTATGCAAATTCAAGTTTGTGTATTTAAGAACTTCCGGGTAACTATAGGGCCATTGCTTCTCCTGTTGACTACTTTGCCATTTCAGGGTAAATAAATCAGGATTTGCAATACTTTGCCTGTAGTATCACTACAAATTAATTCCTAAATGAAATTAAAGAACTCACATTCCTCAGAGGCAGTGGGAAAGGTCGAGACCTCTAGGATGGTGAATAGTTAAAGAGAGTAAAAAATTATTCCAATCACTTATGTATCATCTTTGAAATTACATAAATTTTAACTTCACATTTCAATTGTAGCAAATACTAATGCAGAATCTTACATATATAGGAAAACAAATAGCTCTCAGTTCTTATGTGGTTAACTTCACCAGATGAAGAAAGGTTTGTGTTAAATAAAGAACATTGAACTTTAATTCTTAGCCATGAATTTGTGCTGAACAATTTTATTTTTGTGTAAGCCAGTGAGATTGTTTGGAAAGACTTGTATCATTGATGTGGCTTATTTAGATCAATCAGTAAAAAATCATAAATTCACATTTCAGTTTCAATTCTGTCTGAACAGAAGTAAATTTCCTTCATTTACAAGTACTCTACATTTTGACTTGGGGAGAAATAGACATAGCTTTCTCATCCTACACATCAGAAAACCCCGATGAGCTTTGGGAAGTTCACATAACTGTCTGCCTCCAGTATCTAACACGATGAAGCAATGGCCAAAACCTCATAATTTCTCAATGTCTCTAATGATTTCAAAAGAGACTTGATTAAGTGATTTACCTTGGGATTAAGATTTTATAAAACACCTACAAAGAAAGTGAGGATATGATTAATTTCTCTTTCAAATTGTTTTGAGCATAGACTCTCCTCTCTACAATAACATCTCTGATCAAAGTTTAATGACATACTTCTATGTGGTGATGAACTTCATATTGCGATTTCTTTTCTAGACAAACTTTAAAACGATAATTCGTGTAGGACCAGCTTTTGATAAAGTTGAATCCCATCTGAGCAGTGGATAAAATTCTTTCAGAAATATTGACAGAGTCATTGGTACCAAAGCATAAAGTAGAGAAATAATAAAGTATGACTCTTCCCGTTTTTACCAAAGCAGAAAAAACAGATGTTGTCATGGAGGCTTTATCTTTGGAGAGTACTGGATTTTTTTCCAGTCAAATTTGACTATTTAACACAAACAAACAAAAAAATGATAATTTTGAAGATGATCATTTTTGAAATTTCAGAAAGGAGCTCTTAAAGAGGCTTTTGTGATATCATCAGCAGCATGTAATGCACTAAAGGGGATGGTCTGAGAAAAATCAGTGGTTCCAAATTATTGTACACTGCAGGACAATGGCAGAGCTGTCAACTTCCTTGATAATTTGCTTCAACATTGTAGAAGGGCCTTCAAGGATATTTAGTTGGATGGCAATTATATGGTGACATAGCTGCATCTTCTTTCCTCTCCTCAGAGTTGCAAATGAGTTCAACCTTTCCCAAAGAACATAACTTAACATTGGCTGTTCTTTCGTTAAATAATAGAATAAGCAGTGTAATAGGACACTGCAATGAGAATGCTTTTGTTTTTGGACAAATCAAGGGGTAAAGTTCCAGACTGTTTAATATAAGCCTTCTTCTTATTGTTCAGAGTTCCAAAATGTCTGATATATGAATGTAAAGTAGTTGCTTTTTTTTGTTTTGTTTTTTTGTTTGTATTCATGCTTCATTGGCAAGGGACTTGACATTCAGGAAGCAGTTACAAAAGTAAGGGATATTGGAAAAGTAGGAACACAAGGACACTTTAAAATGTTTTATTACTTGAAAGAAATGGATTAATTGTTAAATACATATGATCTGAAATCCTCTATGGAAAGGCAGATACTGTCAGATTGGGATGAAAACCACACCCACCTATATATTGCATTTAAGAACTACACTCAGACAAAAGAAAACAAACAAAACTCAATCAAGTTTATGTGCCCTTTTAAGCTTATTGACTAAAGGAAACTAATAATTACAAGCTTTGTCCTACTTTTTTCTTCTGTAGTTGTTTTTGTTGTCATTGATTTGATGTTTTCTAATTAAATCTAGGTGCAATGTCAAATTATTTCTAAAAATTAATTCCTACCAGGTGGAAACACTCAAGTGATATAAATTTGTGAGAATAATGGTTTCATATTACCTTATTATGTATTTTGCCAGATATTTGTTTGGAGTAAAATAAAAATTTTTTAATAACATACTATATTTCCCCATGTATAAGACACACCCTTTCTCAAAAAATTTGGGGTCTAAAAACTGGGTGCGACTTATACAGTAGTCATAGATTTTTTTTTTACTTGCATTTCCCGCATTTTTCACGCTTGTTTTTGCGCTCATTTTTGTAGATCTTTTTACTTGCATTTCCCGCTTTTTTGCGCTTGTTGTCTTTGCGCTCATTGTTTCGCACTTGTTACCGGTATATTACGGTAGGTTACGTTTTGCCACATTCTGCCCAGAAATGGCTCAGAAAAGATTTTCGTACAGTGCTGAATTCAAGTTAAAAGTGATCACGTTTGCAAAAGTGAATGGAAATCATGCTGCTGAACATAAGTTTGGTCCTCTTCCAACTGAGAAAACAATCCAAGACTGGCTACGGGAAGAAGAAACCCTACTGTAAACGCCACGGCAGAAGAAGGCCATGAGAGGCAAGTCAACAAAATGGCCAGATTTAGAGGGAATTGAAGATATGGATCAAAGAGCAGAGGACAACTGGAATTCCTGTGTCCACAAAGATGGTTCAGCATGAGGCAAGAAGAATTGCTGATGAAAAAGAAGTTATGTAATACATTTTTTTTCAAATTTCAGGCCCCAAAATTAAGGTGTGTCTTATACATGGGAGCATCTTATACATGGGGACATAGGGTGATTTTATATAAATTTTAAAGCCAGTTTTCTTAAAACCAGAGGAAAGACATTTTTAAAAATATATTTTATGGCCACTTTTGAATGACATCCAAGGACCTGTCAAGTCTTATTGTACTTGGTGGTATTTTAAATTAGTTCTTCCATACATGTTTTCATGTAGTGTATTTTTTATTAATAGATGTTAAATAACTTTGAATGAATGGACTATAGTAGAATCTTCTTTTAAGTTCAGATGTTTTATTTCCTTTCCATGGGAAATCAGCTCTGTGCTTAGCACAGAGTGAAAATTCAATATGTAATTTTAGTTGATTAATTTAATTCAAAGATGAAAAGCCAATTCAGTGAATATTTGCTTAAGATTAGTTTTCTGTATAATTTTGGAAATACAAAATATTACCAGTAATATTTGAAGCTTTTTATAAAATAATATTTTGAGGTAATTTTAGAGTTTCAGGGGAGTTGAAAACCTAATACAGAGAATTCTCATATACTTCTACCCAGCTCGCCCTTATGTTAACAACTATCATAGCCATAGAAAATTTATCAAAACTGGGAAATTATTCAGAACTTATTCAGATTTCACCAGTCTTTCCACTAATATCCCTTTTCTATGCTGGGATTCAATTTAGGATGCCATATTGCATTTATTTGTCTTGCATCATTAGTCTTTTCTAACCTGTGACAGTTCCTCAGTTTTATTTTCATGACCTTGATACCTTTGAAGAGTACTGGTCATTTATTTTGTAGAATTTTTTCAATATTAATAGTTATTTATTTTGTTGAGTTCCAACTTTGACCACTGTGGTGAGTTTTTTCAGATTGACTTTCATGTTTGTTCCCTTTTTGCAGTTTAGAACTTTCTTGTTTTCTGGTACAGTTCGATGAGTTTTAACAAACTTAGAGCCATGCATCCTCCTTTATCATCATGATGCAGAACAGTTCGTTTTCCCCCAAATTGCCTCATGTCCTTTTATAGTCAACTCCTTATTCCACTCCCAATCCATGGCAATCATGGTTCTGTTTTCCACCCCTATAATTTTGTCTGGTCTATATTTCTTTGCTATGAAATCCGTTCTATAGCCACATATTTAGATAAGTATTGATAAAGGTTTTGTTTTCTAGGCTTTTGTTTTGAAACTTAAAAATCATTATTTTTTAATACTTGAATTTCACTGGAAATTCAATTTTTTCATTTAAAATAGAAGCTTGGAGAGTTCTTTATTTTTCATTTTATGATTTATTGACCTTTGCCATACTGCCTGTGGGCACAAATGTTCTTTAAATATTTACTGAGTATCACGAAATACAGAAGCTTAATTCATCATATTTGTGGACTAGAACTGAAACATGTGCTTCCTAGACCACTGAGTTCCAGATGCTTTGATTGTTTTCTGATAGGCCCAAATAGATTTGGACTTTGTTTCTTCTCATTTTAAAAAAATATAATAAATTAGGGATCAGTCAAGATAAATGTGCTGAGTAATTCTGGATTTTTATTTTTAGATCTCTGTGGCATTTTAAAATTTGTAATTTTGGTGGTAGAGGAGAATTGGGCTATAAGAAATGATGACTTTCTTCAGTGAGATCCTTTTAGATGAAAATACCACATGGATACAAACTGCAGGCAGAATTGGTTAGAAATGTTGTTATTGTGAAAGGTACTTTGAAAACTGTATACAAAACCAAAACAAAACAAAAACCACCATCCAAATGTTAGGTACTAGTATTGAGGCATCCAGTATGATCAGTCCATCTGATTGTATGTTTTGAAATTAACATAATGGGTAGTATTTTAAAATATAGACTGATTTAAAGTTTATCAATTCAGCATAGCTAAACTGATTTTTTTATTTTAATATGAGGTATATAGCCCATTGTGATGACTCATATCCAAGATTCTGTTCTACATATTAACCTGAGCTTATAACTTATTTCTTTAAACCAATAAAAAGCAATGCATGCTCAAGTGTCAATTGCTTTCTTTCTTTTCTTTTTTTTCATGCTATAAACATATTAGGATATTCTTAAGTGTATAAGTATGTGCTGAGATGTTAACTTATTAAAATAAAATGCATAATTTCTTTGGAAAAATAATAAAATAGAGTAAAGAGAAAGTTGTGCTCAGATCCAGAATGCATTGTCCTTATAAGTTTAACACAATTTCTGCCCTGTGGGATTACAATGGAAGTCAATGCCAGTGTGTAGATTTGAATTTCCATTATAGTTTGAAAATTCTGGCACCTTGTGATTCGAAATACCAATTACTGGAAATGAGTAAACAAGGTTTGTTCTGTAAAAGGATGCTATTGAAAGTGTCCAAGAGGAACACTCAAAGGATAATCTAGCTATGAAATATCCGGATGTGTGAAACTAGAAAATCTATTTGCTGCTCTAGTGTTTTATTTACAATGAAATATGAACAGGAGTCAAATTGTTGATTCCTTGCTAAACTGATAACACAAAACTATTAGTGCAATTGTACAGAAATCTGTTTCTGAGGGAAAATGTTAGTTGAGGAACAAGTGATTCAATGGTTGTTTAGAGAGGTGGCCTGCATTCCCCCACCCCCCATCTGTAGCCTCCATTTTTTATGGGCAACACAGTTCCACTGAATCTGTGACTGTTGCATGAAAAACAAGAAATGAGTTGGAGAGCTAGCTGGGAGTTGTTAAAATTATTACTAGTGGTCAAGGTTTTTTATTTTTTCAATTTTTCTTCTGTCAATTTTTGTTTAAATTTCCTAATACCCATTCACCTGGGAACATGATTTTGGCTGTTTAAAATTGTGTGACCAGATATTTTCATGCCTAAATATTTTTATTATTTTATTTTATTTCTAAATCTATCATATTGTTTTTTGTTGCTAAAAATTTGTATATAATAATTTTTCTTAAATTTCTATTTTCTTGTTTACTTTGGTTCTTGTATAAATCCAATGTTGCACCAAACTTAGCTCAAATTCAAATTCCTGATGTGCTCCTCGATGACCTTAGTCTGAAGACATAATTACCTTCTATAATTTTTTACCACAATATTTATCTGTAAATTTCAAATAACAGCTTTTCTACAGTTGTTTTGAATGGTTATTTAAGTATTTGTTGCTTAACTCTTATCATAATCCATGTTGTCTTCATGATCGATCATGTCTATGTTTCAGTGATACCAGCACATTGCCTTGGTATGGCAAATGCTCTGTATATATTGCCCAGTTTCATTTATCATTCTTTTCAACATAGTTCCCTGTGAGTTTAATAATGATATGTTTAGCTGTCCATTTCATTGGAAATTTACTTAGAAAATATAGGTGTCTTTTATTTAAAAGTCACATTATCTCACTTATAGTTTTCTCAGCTACAACTTTAGTAAAAAAGAAGATGTTTTAATATGGTAATATTTATCTTCCTGTTAAGAATAATTTTTTTTTTAAGATTTTTATTGGGGAATTGGGGAAGGAAAACAGCCAAGTTGTTGTCCTTCAATCTGAGTTGTGGAGGGCACAGCTAGCTCAACTCCAAGTCCAGTTGCCATCCAGCTGCTCATCAGCAGCTCGCGGCCGCTCAGCTCAATGTGCCATGTTCAATCTTAGTTGTGGGAGTTGAACCGGAAACCTTGTTGTTAGGAGCATGTGCTCTCACCAGCTGAGCCATCCTGCCACCTATTGGCAGCTCAGCGCCAGCTCAGCTCAGATGCAGCTCACTGGCCCATGTGGGAATCAAACTGGTGACCCTGTTGCTCAGAACTCACATTCTTAACCAACTGAACCACTTGGCCGGCCCCTAAAATTTGATGAACTAATTACCTGTCCACTTTTCCAGAGGACATAATATTTCTTATAGCATAAAAATGGCCACTTTTTTTTTCTTTAATATGAAGCGAACTTCTAGATGCTCAAGTCAATAAGAGGGTTAACATTGATTAAATCATGTTTTTCAACATTAAATTAAGTTTTTTGTTCTAAAGAGATTATAGATACTAGGGACATACTGAAAGTATTCTTGACATCCAGCAGAGATTATAAAAGTATGTGTAAAAGAAGAGGGTGATTAAAATGAGGAAATTGAAGATGGTATGTTCTTTCTGTGTGTTTTGGATAAAAAAAAAAATTTTAAAAACCAAACACCATAGACTTAGAACATGGAGGAAGCCATTTCTTTTCATTTATATGAGAGGGAAAATTAAGATTAAAAGTATATTTGATCTTTACAACAAATGTTTACTGGCCACACCTGGCTCTTTATCTATGCAGATCAAACTACTAGAATAAAAAGTTGAGGGAAGCAGGGAAGACTGGTAAAACTTATAGGAAAGAAAATTAAAAATAATCAGGTATTTAAAAACCTATAGCTAATTTGTACATATTCAAAACTTTCATAGACATGTAAATAAAACAATATTCCTTGAAATATCCTTATAGAAAATAACTATTCATACCTACATATCATGTAGAGGCTCTGTGAATTTACCCCACCCCCATAACTGCTGACCTGGTTTCTTGCCTGACAAATTGATCAAGAGACATTTTTAATAAACTAGAAGGACTCTGTAGCTTATATGAGTAGTTGGCTAAATTAATTGATGCTCTTACTTAAGATAGGAATGACAAGAGAATGTAAATTTTGTAGGAAAGATAATGAATTCTGTTTTAAATATGCAAAATTTGACACTCATTAAATATGTCCACACTGGAGTTAGTTGAAAGTATATATCTGAAATTTGAGAGTTCCAGTATACATTTTACTTTTCTTATTAATTTATAAATAGCATCTTTGTCTGTGTCAATCTCAGTGGAAGTGGAGAGACAGAACATGTAAACCAAAACCATGGTTTTTCTCTTCCAAGTAAGTGATAAGTCATTCTAATATTCATAGATTGTCCAGCTTTGTTTCACCATGGTCTTATATCAGTCTGAAAGTTGATGTAACCTTTTTGCAGCATAAAGTGTGACATTTTTAAGACTATACAAAAAATTATTGAAATATTTATAAGTTATGTAATTTATAGTAATTTTGTTTTTTATATTATAAATTATCAGAATAAAAATAACCAGATTTAGGTATAAGAGAGTGGTCTCTAACAAAGGCCATGCATAAATTATTTTTAAGGATTATTTGTGACACCACTCAAAGCAATTAACATAGGTTGCCTAACAGTTGTATGTGTGCAAATTTGCATTACATAAATTAATTGTCTTTAATGTAATTAGAATTCAGTCTTGGATCTTCCTTAAATTTATCTGTTGATGATTAACAAATATAGTTAAATTTTAGTGAAAGCATTCTTAGTGGGGAGTGTGTCAAGATACTATATAAAAATATATAGACTTTTGTTAATTAGGCTTGTTCCAAAAATAAAACCCATAGTATGCAAATTTCTGGATGCATTGCTTATTTATTTTTTCAATTCTATTTGAATATATCCTCAGTAGTAGAATTGCTGGGTTATATGACAACTGGAAACTCTACATTTTGAGGAACTGCTAAACTGTTTTTCAAAGCAGCTATACCATTGTGCAATCACATCAGTAGTGTATGAGAGTTCCAATTTTTCCACATCTTTTCAAATACTTGTTATTGTCTGTCTATTTTAAACATTCTAATAGATATAAAGAGGTATCTCATCATGGTTTTGATTTGTTTTATTTATCCTTAATAACCAATTATGTTTAACATTGTTTCATATGCTTATTGGTCATTTATATATATTCCTTGGAGAACTGTGTATTCAAATCATTTGCCCATAGTGCCATCTTCTCATTGTATCCTCACATGGTGGAAACAGGGTGAAAAAGCTCTCTGTGGTCCCTTTTATAAGGGCACTAATTCCATTCTGAGGGTTCACCCTCATCACCTAATTCTTTTCTTTTTTTTTTTTTTAAGATTTTTATTGGGGAATTGGGGAATGGGAAAAGTGCTGGGGAATTGGGGGAAGGGGAACAGACAAGTTGCTGTCCTTTTGTTCTTCAGTATAGTTGTGGAAGACGTTGCTTCACTGGCCCAAGTTGGCACCATCATTACGCTTTTCCCGGGTGAGGCAGATCAGTCGCCGGCTTCTGCACAGCCGCTCATAGTGGCTGCTGGCCGCTCTCTCTGGCTGCTGGCTACACTCGGTAGCCCATGGCAACCCACTGCCACAGGGACTGCAGCCTACACCATCGCCAGGGACTCATGGCAGCCCAGCTCCGGATTGAACTGTTGTTCAGCATCTTAGCTGTAGAGGACAGTGTCACTGGCCCTCATATGTGGGATCCGAACTGGGGCCCTCTGGCGTCCCAAGCCAGCTCTTAACCAATGTGCCACTCGGTCGGCCCATGACCTAATTACTTTCCAAAGGCACTACTTTGGTTGTTAGGATTTCAACATATATTTTGGGTAGGACCCAAACATTCAATCCATTCCACTATCCTTTCAATTCAATCATTGAATGTGTTGCTCATTGAAATTATTCTTCCTGGGAGATTTGCTATCCTCACCCATTTATTTATTTAATCATTTATATAAGTATAAACTCATGGATATTTATTTTATATTGGAGTTATAATCAAATACTACTTTATTTATTTTGTGGCTTAAATTCTTTCAAATTTGGCCAATTGGAATTCTTTTAGTTGAGTCCTGTCTCTTCGACAAAACTCCATCACTATGGGTATCTTTTTAAGCACTTCTTTACTTTCTGGTACTACAAGATACTTCAGGCTCATCATTTGCATTTTCTGCTCAACCTTAGAATCAGCCTTTTCTCTAAGAAAACCTAGTTCTTTTATTGGAAAATATTAGAAACAAAGATCTGGGCACTAGGAGTTCTCATTGTTTCTGGGTTATAAGGGCTTCTAGGCTTTCTCAGCTGACAAAGCAAAGAAATATGTATGTTTATGCTAATATATCTATAAATACATCCATGTTTATATTAGGACAAACATGATTTTATATTGATGTGTTCAACTCTAATCCATTACTGCATAGATCACTGTAGCCTCCACATCTTGCTTATCTATAAATTCCCACTCCAACAAAGAGAAACTAACCAATTGGCTAATTTAATTCCAGTATAAATGTATAGAGTTATCTGAATTGTTAACATATACTGACCGCCGTGAAAAACAACTTTATTGGCTAGAGTGCAATGCTCCTGTGCACTTCTTTTGCCTTTAGGCTTTCTGACTATTCATTTGCTAAGTTAATCATGTCAACACCTTATTTTCCACCTCAGTGAGGTTGTGTTATACATTTTTAATGCTGTTAGATTGCTTTTTCAATTTCTAAATTTCATCCTTGGATTCTGTTAATCTTTGAAATGATTTAAAAAATTTGTATACATTAGATTTCATGCTATAAAGTTCTATGGATTCTGACAAATGCATATAGTGTGATGTATTCAGATTATAATATCATGTTTATCCAGTCATCCATTGAAGGACATCTTTGTTTCTTCCAGTTTTGACAAATATGAATAAAACTGCTATGAACTTTCACATTTAGATTTTGGTGTGACATCAGTTTTCAGGTCAGTTGGGGAAATACCTAGCAGTATGCTCGCTTGACTGTATGATAAGGCTATGTTGAGCATTAAAGAAAATGCCCAATATCTTCCAAAGTGCTATACCACTTTGCATTCCCAATTGTAGTGAATGAGAGCTCCTGTTGCTTTTGCTGCCTCAGGAATTTATATTGTCAGGTGTTTTTGTTTTCTATTTTACCCATTCTAATTGGTATCTCACTGTAATTTGAAATGCCCTAATGACAAATGATGTTGAGTACCTTTTAATGTGTTTATGACATCTGTATACTTTCTTTGTAGGATGCTGTTTAGATCTTTGCTAACTTTTTAATTGGGTTGTTTGCTTTATTGTTGATTTAAATTTTTTTTTAATTAGATATCTGTTTTGCACATATTTTCTTCTACTTTGTGGCTTGTGTTTTGAATCTCCTAAAAGTGTCTATCACAGAGCAGAAGTGTTTAATTTTAATAAATTTTAATTTATCAATATTTTATTTTATCAACCATACTTTTGGTGTATCATCAAAAGCACAGGTCACTTATATTTTCTTGTATATGTATTCTTTTCTTCTTTTTTTTTCCTGCTTTCACTTTTATTAGCATTTATTTGATGCTGAATTTACTCCCAGGCCCTACGTTTTTGTTTCTTCAGTTTTTTCTGGGAGATCTTTTTCTTCTGTGCAACATTCTCTCCTGGTTTAGGAACAATCTGCTCTTTCTCAGTGAGGACCATCTCAGTGTGGCAAGGAGAGCTCGTGTATGGGCTAGTCCACCCATCGGCTCTGTAAGTTCTGTTCCTCACCTTAGGAGCTTTGTTCACCGTTACTGTCTGCATTTGTAAGCATGTGTGGTAAAAATTGGGCCACCAACCCTGCATCCAACCCCACTGTTTGGGCTGGGCACACCTCCTAACTCCACCATTGTAATCACAGAATGGCACTCATTGCTTTTGTAATGTGACATCCTTTAGATACTTGGTGGCATTTCAGATGTGCATACCCTTGATAGCCTGGGAAGTTTCATGAGTCTTATTAAAATGAACACATAGATTTGAACCTCTAGATTTAGATGATTTTGTGGGATTCCCTTGGTCAAATAAATAGCGAACCTTTTTCAGAGGTGACCTTAGGCCGCTTATGGGAAGAGCTATAGTCTTCATGTTTTATAGTTTTGTGTTCTACACTTAGATATATATTTCACTATTAATTTTTATGAAACATGTAAAATCTCTGTCTAGGTTCATTTTTTAGCAACTAGATGTCTAATTGTTTGTTCCAGCACCATTTGTTGAAAAAAGATTATTTATCCATGGAATTGTCTTTGTTTCTTTGTCAAAAATCAGTGGTTCTATTTGTGTGAGACTATTTCTGGGATTTCATTCTTTTTTTATTGATCTATGTGGTTATTCTTTCACCAATATGATGTTCTTTTAATTATCATAGATTTATAGTAAGACTTAAATCAGACAGTATAAATCCTCCAACTTTGCTCTCCTTCTTAATATTGTGTTGCATATTCTAGGTCTTTTGCTTTTCTGTATATACTTTAGAATCAGTTTGATATATATAAAATAGCTTGATATAAATTCATTGAATTTGCTCTAGATCAATTTGGTAAAAATTGAAAAGATCTTAACAATATTGAATCTTCAAAGTCATAAATGCTAATTTTCTTTTTGGAGTTTTAAAGTTTTCTTTCATTAATTTTTTTCAGTTTGTCACATATAAATCATGCATTTTTTTTAGATTTATACCTAAGCATTTCATTTTTTGAATATTATTGTAAATGGCACTGTTTTTTAAAATTTCAAATGTCAATTGTTCATTTCTGTTATATAGGAAAACAGTTGACTTTTTAAGTATTCACTTTGTGTTCTGGGACCTTATTGGTTGTGGGATGTTTTATTTATTTATTTATTTATTATTTTTTTAGATTTTTTTTTAAATTGGGGAGTTGGGGGATGGGAACAGTGCTGGGGAGCTGGGGGAAGGGGAACAGACAAGTTGCTGTCCTTTTATTCTTCAGTCTAGTTGTGGAGGACGTTGCTTCACTGGCCCAAGTTGGCACCATCATTACGCTCTTCCTGGGCAAGGCAGGTCAGTCGCCGGCTTCTGGACGGCCGCTCACAGTGGCTGCTGGCTACACACGGTAGCCCATGGCAACCCGCTGCAGCAGGAGCTGCAGCCTACGCTGCCACCAGCGACTCATGGCAGCCCAGCTCCAGGTTGAGCTGTCGTTCAGCATCTTAGCTGTAGAGGGCAGTGTCACTGGCCCTCATATGTGGGATCCAAACCGGGGCCCTCTGGTGTCCCAAGTCAGCTCTTAATCAACACAACACTTGGCCGGCCCTTATTTATTTTTTATTCTTCAAGATTTTCCACATAGACAACATTCTCTAGAATTACTTGTGAACAAAACTAATTTTTCTTCAATATGCAGACCTGTGTTTCCTTTCATTATTTTTTTGCACTAGTAGGACTAGGTAGACTGAGTAAAGAAGACCCACCCTCACCAGTGTGGATGGCTATCATCCAACCCACTGAGGGCTGAATAGGACAAAAAAGTAAAGGAAAAGCAAATTCCCACTCTTACTTCTTGAGCTGGGACATTCATATTCTCCTGTGCTTGAACATCAAATCTTCTAATTCTTGAGCCTTTGGACTTCAGGGCTTGTGCCAGCAGCCCTCTGGTTCTCAGGCCTTCGAACTCACATGAATTATACCTTCAGCTTGTCTAGTTCTACAACTTGCATATGACACATCATGGCATATCTCAATCTCCATAACACTGTGAACCAATAATCAAGTTTTCATCTATCTATCTATCTATCTATCTATCTATCTATCTATCTATCTATCCTATTGGTTCTATTTCTGTGGAGAATCCTGACTAACACACAGTGTTTATAATTGGAAAACTGAGACCTGCAATCTCTTATATTTAATACATACATAACTAGTAAATTCATTTCTGGAAATATCTGAAAAAGTTTTCTTAGAGAATGGAGATAAATACCTAAGGAATGCATATGTAATTTCATATGTTTTTTCATATATATATATATAATATTTTAAATAGTTAACTGTTTACATTTTAAACAGTGAAACTGATGACAAACACCAGATTACTATTATTCTTTCTTTTACCAGTGCTTCTTTAGTAATGGTGATGGGGACTGTGCCTTCACGCTCAGAAATGCACACAGGAGCCATGAATGCATTTATCTGGTGAAAGGAGATTAAGCATTGGGAGGTTTGGAATTATTTCCTAATGAACATTAAATTAAGCTGAGATACAATCTAAGTAAAAAGCCCAAATTTCGTTACTTGATAATTCCTTTAATAGTTGACGTAAAAACCTCTGTTCTTAGGTCTTTTCTCATTCAGCTTAGGACTGAAATGTCCTAGTGTAGTTCACCTCCACAGAAAGGAAATTAAGGGACTTGATTCAGCAAAGGCTTATTTTGGTTTCTGCTTCTGGAAAAAAAAAATGTATACGTATGCATTTCAAACTACCTGTAGCTAAAGGATTTGCTGACTCTTTTCTCATCAGGCTTCACAGAAAACCAGTCAACCAGGATGTGGCACCCATGGTATCTCCGATGAAATAGATGAAGACTGTGTGATAGGAGTAATTTTTATTGGCCTCTCTAAGGCATTTGCTTTAGCTGGCCATAAATTACCCTACAAAACGTCAGGGATTTGGGGCCTTGTAGTGGCTGCGTAAAGTGGTTTGCATTAACTTGAGGAATTGTACAGGAAAGAAAGCATGTGAGCATAGGTCCAAGGGAATTACAAACGGGACACCTGAGGGTGTATTTTATTTTCTCTGCTTGACAATTATCTTATGGTCTAATGTGTTTTGTTCCCTGTGCACATGTAAGCTGATGATAGAGTGTGATTTTACAGAACAACTCTGATGCCCTGGGATAACACCAGCAGCCTCCAGTCCAACTTACTGAGCTTAGTTTTTTTTCCCCCAGGAAGTTGATTCAAATGAAAATAGAAACCAAAACCTTAGTCTTCTGTTTCACTTCAAGGTTTCATAAATTTTGCATCTCATTAATGGTAAACAACAAGGTAACATATCAGAACAGACTGAGTAATCTTCATTTCTGGATTCTGACCTAGCCTCACTTCAGATTTCTAACTTTTGCACTTTTTCTGTCTTTCCAGTACCCATAAATTGTATGGATGGGAAAGAGTCCTGTTACTTAAGTGGGATCACATCAGCTCTTCTTTTAGGAAAGAGAAGAATCTGGCTCCGTGCCAGCCTAGATACTTCTTGGGCAATTGCTGTCTCAGTGCACCTGGTTTGACAGGTGTCTAAGTGTCTCTTAGAGCCTCTTAGGAACTCGCGTTACCCAGCAGCTGTGGAAATTGATAAAGCCGTTGTGAAGTGAAATCTAGGATCCTCACAGACAGAACACGTCCTAACTTAGCAGCTGTCATCAGCGTGCTGGTGCGTCCTCCAAAACCAGAAGGAGAGGACTGAGAAATGTATTCACACCAAAATGTGCACTTGCAAATCTTGTCTTCCATCATTACTTTAATTATCATAATGCATAAATGGCACACTCTGATACACACAGGAGCCACTGAGATTGTCATTTTTCATAGAAGGAAGGTAAAATGTAGAAATTCCAACTCATGAAATGGTTCATTTAAATAGCATTACTTTCTTTTCCAATAGGAAAACTGAGGCTCAACAAATTTATATAACTTCCCAAGGTCATAGAACTACTTTTAAGCAAGAAATTTGGTATTAGAGAAACAATATTATCGCTTTAAGAATGCAAGATATTTAGTAGGAAAGATATCTAAAAAGAACCCAAGATAAGGTATAAAATGAGATAGAATATAAACACAGAATATAAACAGAAAAAAAAACAGTGCTGAGTCAATTACCAATTGTTTTTCTGTTACTTTTTGAAAATATTACATCAATGGATAGCATAAAGGCAAATCATCTTTGTCATAATGATTTAAATATAATGTGGCAAATAGCATGAAAAATTTGGTCCCTCACTAAAACCCAGAACTGTCTGCTGATTTGTGTTGAATTGATCAAGCCCTGAACAATTTTAAAACTAAAATTAAAGGTTAACAGAGACAGTGTGTGTCTCTGGGTAGGTAACACTGCAATTGAATAATCTGCTAAAAATCAGAATTTTGAGTCCAGAAGATTAAGCATAAGAGTTTCTCTCTAAAACTTGAATTAATAAAAGGGAGCAGTTGTTTTAATTTATGCTATTTTAGTCATTTTCTCTCATTTCTAATCCAGATCAAGCTTCCATTTAAAAAAAAAAAAAAGGTAAACTCATTTAACCAAAACGATTGATAATACTAAAATGTTCTTTTGTTCTGAAATTTTTTAATTAGGGAGAAAAGGAATCATGACTACTGAAATTTAAGAAACCTGTAGGCTGCTGAGGAAAATACCTTGTGGAGGAGTTCTGTGTTTGTGCGTGTGCATTCTCCATTTTTCAAAATATACAGCATAAGTTATTGTTGACAGTATTCCTGCAAGTAAGTCCAGCCCCACTTAACAACCAAGAGGCAAAATGTTAAATTACAGAATGAAGAATACATGGGCAAGATGCATTTTTTCCTTACTTGGTCTTTTACCTTGTCTCTTCTTATACTACCCAATGTTTTTTGTCCTAATTTTCAGCCTTCTTTCTTTGCAGTTGAACTATAATTCTGCCTGTTCCTTATGTACTTCTTGTACTTTGTTTCCCCTCTGAATTGGCTGAAAATAGTCCATTTGTCAGGAGTTTGTTCTTATTCATAGGTTCCTATGGAAATCTTTCCCGTTTTTTAAGATCTGACACTTTCTGTGTGAATATTTTCACAATCACATTGCACAGAAAAGTGTTCTTGACCACTTAAATCTTCATCATTATTTACTTGCATTAATGACAAAGCATAATTTACCTATTTCTTATTGCCTCTATTAGATTGTGATTACATTGAATAATGGAGATGTGGCTGTATATCTTTTTGTATTTTGTATTTTTTTGTTTTTTTAGCTGAGCCGTCCTGCCACCTATTGACAGCTTAGTGGCAGCTCAGCTCGGGCCGGGCGTCAAACCGCTGTTGCTCAGAGCTCAAACTCTTGAGCAAGCTCTTAACCAACTGAGCCACTTGGCCGGCCCTATATATTTTTAACTCATGAAAAATGTTCAACAGTGCTTTCATATAATAGCCGCTCAGACCTCCATGGAAAAACACATGATGTTGATTCAACATGAAGGTGGCATCCAACTTCAGATTCTGAAGACATAGTATTTCCTGACTTTATAAATACCTAAGCCCTAGATAGAAGGCACATCAACTTCTGTATGATCACATTGTGATGGAAAATATATATTTGATGTTCTGTTATGATATTTATAAAAAATGTAACAAGCAAATACTATCTTCCATAATGGCAAACAAACAACAAACTTGGCATTGGTGGGGTATGATTTAACAGATGATATCTCCAACTACAATTGCTGCTTTATATCATGAATGTCAATTTGAAGTAAACTGTTGTTCATGTCAGCTCAAATATATGATAGCGTCTAGGAAATCATAATGTTGAGCAATTAAGCCCTTAAAAGAGTCTAATGTTATGTTTATAGTTTCTATCTATATTTTTGTTATTGTTAAGCTAAGAAGCAGTGCAAAAATGATATTCATCCTTGAAGTGGATGGGGTTTCTAGAAGATTTTGGCAGCTCTTAATTTGTCTTGTGAAATTTCAGTGACAGCTAAGTGTTTTGATTTTGATGGGTGACATGTTCTTGTAACTTCCTTTGAAATGTATCCAAAATGTTTTTTAATGATCTTGGCATTTGTTGGAATTTTGTATGTTTCATATCTGTGTGTGTGTGTGTGTGTGTGTGTGTGTGTGCGCGCGTGCGCTTGTGATTAATGTTCTCTAGGGATTACATTGATGAACTGATCAAGTAACTTGATTGTTGGATCATGTTGTTTGTTTCCTCTAAGATACCACATAGTCAAATAGGAATTTGACGACTGAGTCTGTACAAATGTAATAGAGCAAAACTTAATTAGTTTCTCAAATAATTGAGCCGCCACCTTGAAGATACTCACAGGTCACTCCACTCAAAAACTCATGAACAAATACATCCTATATTGCACTGTGTACACTGTGAGTTTTGAATTTGAAAAAAGAGTGAATAGAAAAATGGAAAGAATTATAACTAATATTCACTCTATCAAAGATCCTCCAAAGTAGTTATTATGAATACACAGACCCAAAGTTATTAAGTTCTATAACAACATAGGCTTGTTGAATGAACTCTTAAACATACTAAGGAGTAAAATATATTTCCAAATCAATGTTTATCCTGTTTCTATTTAATCAGAGTTTGGTTATGTTCCTTAGAATGTGTTGGATGTGCTTGCTTGGGGATTATAAAAGTTGGAAGGGGTTGGTGTATGATGCAGTGTTGTACATAGAACTGGAATCGTGGATCAACACAATGGGAGGAGATGTGTGGAAGAAGGTAAAGGTCAAGAGTTAGAATTATTATTCTCCGAGGTTGTAAAATTACTTTAGTAGAAATTCTTTATTCTAATGAATCACCTATATGGGTGCTATAAAATGATTCATCCTATATGACAGTCTTTTCTTATGCATCGTGTTACTTCCCCATATATCTTACAAAGTCTCTTCTGTTATAATTAGCCAAGAACTTAATTTTGGTATTTTCTTTAACCTTTTATTTAGAACAATTTTAAATTTGATATTTTCATAACATTTTTTCTTTCTATAAAACTGATTTAACAATCTTGAAACCTATGAAAATATATTAAAAGTGATATCTCAGCATATGGTTAACCTATCATATGGTTTAAATTGTGTCTGACCCAAAATTCATATGTCAAAGTTCTAACCCTCAGTACCTCAGAATGTGACCTTATTTGGAAATAGAGTATTTGATAAAGTATTTAAGGTAAAATGAGGAAATTAGCATGGCCCTAATTCAATGTGACTAGTGTCCTTACAATAGGAGGAAATTTGGAGACAGATATGCATACAGAGAGAATGACATGTGAACATGAAGACAGCCATCTACAAGCCAAAAAGAGAGGCCCTGAATGAATCCTTCCCTCACTTTCCTTAGAAAAAAAACAACCTTTCCAAAATCTTGATTTCAGACTTCAAGCCTTTAGAACTGTGAGACAATAAATATATATTATTTCAGCCACTCAGTGGTCCTTCTTATGGTACTTAAGTAAATTAATACACTTCATTTGAGTACATTTATATGCACACCCCAGAAGTATAGAAACACACTTATAATTTTATATCCAGCTACCTGTATTAACATTGTACATCAAGTATTTCCCTGTCATTTAAATAGCATTTTATATTATAATTTTCATCTGAAATTAAGTGGGTCTGCTGCAGAGTTAACTCTAGAAGTGTTTATGTACCACCATGCCTGTAGATTCTTAGCTCTGGGCTGGAAATTAAGTCTGGCTAAAAAAAATTTCCTGGAGCTCACTCCAACTTTGTATCATTAACCTCATTACCATGTCCACCCCATCTCATTCCCTTTCTATGGATGGAAAGAATTATACCTATTAGGTATATCCAGCTTAAAGGCTGGCTTCATCGATGTATGACCCATGAAGCAGCTCAGGGCCGCACTCTTTCTAAGGATCCATGCTTGGTTTAGTGCTCTGCTAGCTCTGTCTTAAAATTCTTAACACATTCTGAACAAGGGGCCTTGCATTTTTACTTCTTATGGGGAACAAAAGATAATGCAATAAATCCTGCCTAGTTTCCCATCCCAGTGTTAGAGCACCCACTGTGTTCTACTGACCATGAAATTCTCAAATTCCACCTTGCTATTTCTCATCATCACTGGTTTCTCTGAATCTTCTAGGGTTTTGTTTTCTGGCAAATACTTCAGACATTTCTGCACTGGGTGACATTTTGGATAATTTTTTTTTTCTGTCCCAGTACTGGCATATTCCTTAGTGATTGAGTCTAGTTTTCATACTCTTATTTCATAGAATGCTATCACAGATAAGATTGTTTTGAAAAAAATCTAGCTGTCGTAATAGGAGACATAGACATAATGTTTGGTTAATAAAATTTAGAGAAGTTATTGTTCATTCTTACTCCCATTTCACTGAGAATGGTTAAATTTTGATAATAGAAGAAAAAAAAAAGATGTCAAATTGGATAGGCAGACTATGTCTGCCAGAATGCTTTCCACTAGAAGTACTATAAAATCAAACTAAAAGTGGTAAATTTACACACTTTTTATTACTTACAAAAAATTGGCCATTTATGTTCTTACGTGATAAGAAAACCAGAGGTAAACTGTATTCATGGTTGGATAATTAGGCAGTTCAAGGACCTCGTCAGGGATCCTGGTGCTAGAAATTTCCATATTTCTACTCTGACTTATTCAGCATGTGAGTGGGCTTCCCCTCATATTTACACAGTAGCTGCAACACTTCATCACATCAGACTTGATGAGTTATACTTTAGAAGAAAAGATTTTCCTTCTATATATTTCATTTTCTTAACCAGTAACTCTTTCCAAAAAGTCCCACAGAAGTTGGCTCAGTGTCCATTGACCAGAATTGGGTCACATCCCCATGACTCAACAGCTCACAATTTTGGTAAATAAAGTCAACATGATTAGCATGGGCCAATCAAATTGTTGTCCTAGGTCTTGGGAGTCCTTGAACTCTACTAAGGTCATGGATACTTGATAATAGAAGATAATTTGAGCCTGCTAGGGTGAGAATTGGGAATGGCTGTTGATTAAGCAACAAAATAAGGATGTCCCCTCCTTCTATTGAAATGGCTAGACTATTTTACAATTGGCATGGCAAATTAGAGCACACAGTCTGGTAATCATGTAGTGAATAAATAGCTGGCAATGTGTGGGATGTCCGTACTTATTTCTGGATGTGATGCCTGTCCTGAGGCACTCCTAAAGCACCAGGCAATGGTTACTAAATGACCATCCATCCAGAGGAACAAATAATATGTAGATCTGCCTAGGGACACAACCAGCTAAAATTGGTTGGAGTCATGCAATATGCATTGAGCTTGGTCTAAAGAGGGAGTTGGTCATAAGCTCAGGCAAAATGTAATTGGCTCAGGACAAAAGAATGAATGAGACTAGGTCACAGTAAAGGATCTGGATAATATCCTTAACACAGCTGATGCGTTTTTCCTTCTTAGCCAGTGTGCATTATCTGAAAGACGCTTTCTTTGTTGCCAGAATGCATCAGTCCCTTTGGTGGTATAACAAGATGACTCTACAATAAAAATAAAATAAAAATAACAAAGGAAAAAAAAGAGGGGGGATGGTGAGAGCAGAGGAAACATTCAGGTGCCAGGAATTTTATTTCCTCAGCATGCATTTTAATGCAAGCACTGGGATGCATTATGACCCTCTAGTGGCAGAGAACTACGGTGTCCATGCTAGCTGACAAAATGTAAGAACCACAAGACACCTTAATTAAAGTCAGAAGGAAAATTTACGGTCAGGAATTTACGAAAATTGGGGTGACAAGAAGCCTCTCTATTTCTCTCTTTATATCTGGTTCTCTCTTTTGCAAAGCCACAGGATAGGAACAGAAAGTATTAGTGAAAAGAAAAATGTCTAGTTGCAATACATTCATGACATACTATGGTGAATAAATTCCTGCAGTAGGTGATAAATACTTTACAGGGGAGTATTCCCAGTCAGTAGTCAGTGAAATAGGTTTAAATATTAGGTCTTTGGGCAAAGCATCTAGAAAACGCCCCCTTTCTTTTTGTGATTATAATAACTGCAATACAGAGAGGCTTTGTTTAGGTGCCGGTGAGAGGCAGTTTTACCTTCCAAGTTGGTTCTAATTCCTGTACTATATTTTTGAATCAACTAACTAATTGAGCAAACATCATTAAACTTCCTTGAAATAGAGGACATAGAGTCCAAGAAACAGAGGTGTTTAAACTTGGGCCTAAGATTTGCCAAGATGGTAGAGTGTAGAATGCAGAGCAGGGAAGTAAAAGTGGCAGTCACCTCTGACACTAGCATTTTCCATGATCCTCATTAAGACTTTATGATAAATCAGTCAGGTGACACCAAATGTCTCCACTTAGGATTCTCTGAAAGATAATATGCCTAAGATATTGATATTACTAAATATTGTTATATGTATCAGAGATAATTGCCACTTCTGGTTTATATTCCATCTTTAAGAATTTGTTTTAAACTTTCTGTCCAATTGCATTCTTTTGCTTGTTCATCATCTTTCTGTGAGTGCAATGATTATACCTTATATCTTATATCTTATATATATATCTTAATCTTATATTCATCCTTTTGTATACCTTTTTTCAGAAAAGATTTAAGAAAGATAAAGTAATAAATTTATGTATTCCAAACACTAAGACTTCTCTCTTATGACTTAGGTTTGTGATTAAAAAAAAAAAAGTAAAATATGTCTCATCAGACACCAGGAATTTTCGAGGCTCTTTTTCATTTTCTTTTTAGATTGCACAGGTTCTAATTTTTGAGTTTGAACTGTTTTAGAGAAGTGACAGATCAAATATTAGATGTGTACAAAGGATCAGTCAAAATTCAAAAGTGTCACAGATCATAGCTATTCAGACATTTTTAAGAAAGAGTCATTTTTAGAAGAAGAGACCTAAATTTTTCAAAAACAAGAGTGTGCATCTTCCACATAGTAAGAAAGCCAACAGGAGCTGCAATGTTGAGAATTCTTTGTACATGCTTCTGTTCATGCTCTTATCATGTCTCTTGATATAGCTGTCTTTTTGTATTGGTCTGTGAGTGGAGGAAGAACCTCCATGATACTGATTTTATATTACAGAAGCCCAAATAACAGAATCACAGTCTCTGTCATAGAATGGCTGTTGAATAAGCACACATTGAGTAAATGAAGAAGAGAATGGAGACCATTTGTCCTTTATGATCCCCAGAAGGGGATTTTGCTAGAAAGGGAACGTCTTCTTTAGTGTAGACCCAAAGCCTGAAGCTATAGGCTGAGATGATGATAGAATAGTCTTTGCCTGGAGTATTTCCTGCTGCAATGAAGCTTGGGCCCACAGGGGTGTGGAGGTCTCCTTATCATACTCCAGAAGCCAAAACACCTGCGTAGTTACCCCATTGAACTTCAGTTCAAAAAAATGCTCAATGGGGATTGAAACTGAGAGTCGATTCTACTTTCTCCACTTGTCCTCCAGAACCTCTCAGTGTGTTGTAACCGCTGTCACAGGCGGCAGCTCTTTTGTTGAACTCCTTGCTCTGAATGCTCAGATAGCATTTACATTGCTACTCAAAGTGGTAGTCTCACACTCTGTTCTTATAACAAAAACCCTCAGGTAAAGGGCCTAATTAAATATACATGGGTTTCCCTTTTGCCAAGGGACAGCCAAATACCACTTCCTTCACATTTGCTTAAGGGCAAGGGTATTTCAGTTTCAAAGAGAAATGCATTTTGTTCTAAAATAAAATATGGCACCTGTGAAATCATATAAGATGTAATTTAAGAAATACCAGCTCGGTGTTATAACAGGATTTTCTTATCAAGCTCGCGCCAGATGCTGCAGCTGTCATTTAGGCCATGCCAATGTCTGGTGTCATGCCAGTTTGATGCAAGTTGGTTCCACTTGTCATCCTTTCAATTTCCCAGCTGGCCTCAATTTTAAAGGGCATATTAGCATTATCATAGCAATCTTAAAGATGTGATTTGGCTTGACTTTAAGCCCATTTTGTTTCTAAGTCACAAAGTATAATGAAATACCACTGAGATAAAAAGGGTTTTATTGTCTATATATGACATCAAATGCGCTAATCTCTGACCAAAGAAATTGAAGGTTTTGAAAAAGATTCTATGAGACACACTGCAGTGTAGCATCAAAGAGAATAAGAGACGCTTTAGAACACACAGGTTTAAATCACTGGTAGGGGGTGTGTTCCCTTACACATTTTGCAAAACCCCATGCCTATCGAGTGAAAAGAAATAGTTTTAATGGAGCTCTTTAAAAAAGTACAGAACTTTGTGACAAAGTAGAAAAATCCGAAAACATGAATTCACTCTAAATTAAATTATTGAATAGGAAAATTATTTGCTATGTCAATTATCAGTGGCAAGTCTCAAGCTTGCCTAACATAGGTTTTTGCCTCCGCATCTTCAGATTCCTTCTGTTTGGGTGTGCTGCTGCCTAAATATTTACATTAAATTTAAATATGGTGATAGAGATGCTAGCTTTCAGATGAATGAAGGTCTCAGAGAGACTATTAGTTGCTAATCACATTATTTGACATTTTAGTCATCACTACAAAAATCTATGTAAAATTTAAAGACTATGAAGATTTTTTTAATTCTTTGGCTAGTATCATTTTTGTTTTTTCTCTCTGTTATCTCAGATACTCAGAGCTTTACTTTTTTTCATCTACAAAATGGGGATAATAATGCCTATTTGGCATAGACTAGGGAAAGACTTAGCAGAGTTTTGGGAATGTGAAAAATTCTCCACAGTCACAGAATCTCTCTCAAACACAAATACAAACATGCACATATGCACATACACACACACATGCACATGCACAGACACACACACACCCTTTATGGAAATCTGCAACAGGAAAACTTACCTGCAATTGGTTGCATGGGTCTGGTTAATTCTGAGAGTTAATCTAAATTTATTTAAAAACCACTAGGGTTCTGAATTGCATTATGAAGAAACAACGAACCTTTGCCCTGGTGAAGGCAGTAGGAAGGCTCTGTGTTTTTCCTTGTAACATAATCAAAGTGAAGCTTCAGAGCAAGGATATCTTCAGATCTATGGCTCCTCAGCTCAGCATTGCAACAAAATAGAACTTCATTCCACGAGGACGAGGCCGCGATTGCCTACTGCTCTCATATGGTCTGGGAACAGCAAATAACAGCACATCTCAAAGGGACAGAATAAGGGAGAGGGATAATGGAACGGGTTGTGAAAATAATTGTTTCCATATTAAAGAGTTAGTTAGAGAGGAGCCATTCAATCACTTTTGTAAAATCAAGTTATGGGTTCCAATGTGTGTTTTAGAGAAATGATTCTCCCAGCTGCACTATGGAAACACCAAAATAAGGGGACATTTGTGTAAAAAAAACCATAAAAGCACAGTTAGGAGACTATTTTGTTGATATGTGCTTATTGCATTCTCTTTGTAGAAAATTAGTAGAAGATAGTGGTTAAAAGCTTTGTTCCTGAATCCTGGGTCTTCACTTATTGGCTGTGGGGAACTAGGCAAATTACCTAATTTCCCTTTGATTGTGACTTAGTTTCTTCGTGTATAAATATTAGTAGCTATATTATATTATTTTTATAATGACTAAGTTAATTCATAGACATACATTTCTTGGAATTCTGCCTGGTGTATTTTACACACTCTATTTATATTAAATTGTGTAAGGGCATACACTAGAAACTTCACATGATTGACAGTGCATCACTTATGTTGGTAAGGAGGTGAGTAGTGTGTGTCTTAAATTGGTGGGACACAAATCTATGTGGCTTGAGCTTCTTAATACATTGTATCTATCTCTTTTCCATTTTCAGTTTTAGATTCATGTATAAATCATACAACATTACAGATTATGTAATAAACCTTCAAGTTAAGAATCATGGCAACCTCAATGACATGAGTTTATTAAAAAAATACAGGGAAAGTCACTTAACCCCTCCACGTCTCCATTTGATAATGCTGATGCCACGGAATTGTTGGAAGGAATAACTGGGATACTGTATGTGAAAATGCCTAAGAAATAAGAAGTACTTAATTTATTTTAGTGGAATTTGTATTTGACTTCCACTGTAAGGAAAGAGAAGGCAAAATGCTTAGATTAAAACTTTACAACAAATTTGAGACCAATGTACTTTTCAAATATGGTAATCCCAAATCACCACTCTACCTGGGTAAGTTATGTTTGGTCCAGTTCAAACTTATGGGCCCATTTTCCCCACTTCTTGTGATTTTGCCAACATGAGCAGCCCTCGTGTTGGGAAACATCTGTGTGTGTTTGGGCTCTACCTCTAACCAGTACTGAAACCTTGGGCAGACCCTCTCAGCCTCCTCGTTTAAAAGCTGTATATAATAATGCCTTCCTTATCACA
This sequence comes from Hipposideros armiger, assembly GCF_001890085.2. Taxonomy (NCBI): domain Eukaryota; kingdom Metazoa; phylum Chordata; class Mammalia; order Chiroptera; family Hipposideridae; genus Hipposideros; species Hipposideros armiger. The sequence goes on along the minus strand of NW_017731433.1, from coordinate 333,951 downwards.
TTGTGAAGATTATTGTGAGGACAAAATGTTTACTTCTTAAACCTCTACAAATATGTGAGATTTTATCCCTAGCTCACCATCAGAGGACCTGGTCATGGTAAAAGGACCTTTCTGCCTCATGGAAAGAGAAACACTTGCTTCAGAGTAAAAGCAGGGACTTTGTACCAGACCTCAGTTGAACTTCTTGACCCTTTTCTTTCACAGATAATATCTGGAAAATTATCCCCATTTTCCAGATAGCCTCACCTAGACTATCTGGAAAATGGGGATAATACCATCTAACTTGTAAGGAGTATACAGTGAATTGACCTCATCAAGTGTCAAGTTATGAAAGTGATAACGCGGAGGAATGATTTCATGCCTAATTCCTGCTACTTTCTTTTATACATGTTCTTCACTTTTATAGATGCTCATGGTCCAAACAGATAACTCTATTTAAGATGTCATCAGTGGGTTTAATGGGGGTGTTCTTGGCATTAAAATGTGTTCAGCATGAACCCCCTGAGAGCTGATATCCATAGATATGAATAAGTTGAATGTGTCAATGTATTTCATTATCTCGAAAAGTGTCATTTCTGTATCACACACTCAGGCTGGCTTTCTAAGTTGTCTTACCTGAGATAGCTTAAATCTTCTTTAGTATGAAGGTCTCCATAGACCTAGTTGTTTATCTTTAATTTTATTTTTTAACCTATTCAGAGTGCTATTATAAAAAGCAAAAAGTTGTTCATATAAAGGAAAAGTGCGGTTCCCTTCTACACAAATTTCCATGGACAATCATTGCAATTCTTGAAGTTATTAGAACTTTATTTACATTATTATTCTTTAAAAAATTATGCTATTTCTTAATGTTTCAGTTTTAGATATTGCCCACCTTATTTCTATTATTTAGGAATTATAATTTAAAATTTAGTTCTCTTTTATCTTATGTCATATCCAAACAGATGTCCCTTTCATCTGTCCATAAAGTACAGTTGCAGCTCACTTGAGTTAATTCCATGCAGATAAGTTTTCATCATCAAAACGATGTAACTTTGTTGTTTGTATTGCTAAGCCAAGAAGTATACTGTGAGTTTACTTCCTTTCATGAGGAACTTTGTATTTATTCACAATTATCTGGCTCTTTTATTTCCTTTGTGTGACACTCCTCTTGTGCTGGTTTTCCATAAAGCCAAACCTGCCTATCCATTGATCAGTTTCAAGGTTTCTCCTGGAGGACACCCCAGAAACACTTCTTGGCTTATCTGGCCTAGCACTGTCTAGCCTGCAACCAGACTGTCATCCCGAGTTTTCCATTTTTGTGTACTTATTAATTCTTTTTATCTCCCTCCTGTGTTTGGTCCTTGGTTTATAGATCACATCTTCCCTCATTCTTTTTTTTAAATTAAATTTATTGGGGTGATATTGGTTAGTAAAGTTATATAGGTTTCAAGTGACAATCCTATAACGCATCATCTGTATATTGCATTGTGTGTTCACCACCCAAAGTCAGTTCTCCTTCATCACCATAAATTTAACCACCTTTACCGTCTTCTTTACCATCCCCAACCCCCTTACCATCTGGCAACCACTGAACTTTTGTTTGTATCTATGAGTTTGTTTGTTTGTCTTATTTGTTTGTTGCTTTCAGTTTTTGTATCCTACACATGAGTGAAATCATACGGTTCTCAACGTTTCCTGTCTGACTTATTATGCTTAGCATGATCATCTCAAGATCCATCCATGTTGTTGCAAAGGCAGTGTTTATTCTGGCCCCTCTCGCTGCTGAATAAGCTTTCAGTATTCTTTCTTCACATCTGCCTCTCATCTTTAAGACCAATAAGTCATTTGTTTGTAACAACTAGTGCATGAACCAGTTTGATCATTTGCAAGCAAACTGGAAAACAAAACCTAGACAGTTAGTCTATGGCAGTTACAATATCTTTCTTGCAATAGAGTATTGATCTTATAATGATAGTGACCAAAGTATGCACTTGAGTCTTCAGATTGTACCTGAACTGCTCAGTGGAGCAGATACCATGTCAAAGACCTATAACTTAAATTTATTATAATTTTCCTTTGTTGGTTTAATAGCTGCCATGTTCCAGGTTATCTGTGATTATTTTTGGTTATTTAAGAGAAGCTTTTGAATTTTTATGTGATCATGTGTTGCAGGTATAGCTACAAAGAAAACATCTAATAAATAAAATCTAATAAGAAAAAAAAAGTAAAAAACTATTTTTGAAAATACCCCTGATACTTTAAAATTGAACTCCACATTTAAAATAATAGTTCTTTTAATAGAAAAAGGAAAGTTTTGTTGAAAAGCAATAACAAACCTACCTATAATTTAATGGATAAATTTTGGCAAAATGTTAAAATAATGAATATTAAAGCCTTTTTATTGCTTCTAGAACATACATTTGGGACATTTAAAAATATGAGATGCTAAGAATAATGAGTGCATAGCAACTAATAGTTTGGAATTATCTCCAAATATGATATGCAAAATTGTAAAATTTGATTCAAGGATATTACTTACCAAATTGCTATAGTGGATTGTAAAAGCAGTTCTCTACGAGCCTCCAGAATACAGTATTTACCTTGCATAGATTTTTTTTCTTAGAGTTTGTACAGCTAGAAAGATCAGGCATGGGAAAAGAAATGGATTGACAGTGTTTTATATCAAAGATAGTGTTCCTTTCTCTAGGCAAGGGAGCAAAGAAAAACTGTTGATATTCTCAGATAGTATTGAAATAAGGACTAGAGAGATGGTCTTTTCATGCAGCCCAACAGCCTGAGACCTTCATGAATGCAGTTTAGTAAATAATTCCTGAGGACTAACTGTATAAGAGCCTGTGCTAACCACCAAAGACCACCAAGATGATAAGGAAAAATTATCCACTATTAAGATGCTTACAACCTAATGGGGCTGATTAATGTACACAAATAGCTATGACACAAAATATTAAAGTAACCAGAGTAGAGAACTTAGCCAAATGCTATGAGCACATAAAAAAGAGGCAGTTTAGTTCTAAGGGGCTTCAGTATAGCTTCAAAGAAGAAATTAATTCTGTGTTTTGAATGATAGTAGGGTAATACACAAGAGAATGAAATTAAAGATATATGGCATCTTATATTTATACTGATCCACAGCCTACAGTATTCTTACAGCAGTCTTTTATAGAACTTATTGTTGTCACTTTACAAATGAGGAGTGTGAAATGCTAAAAAGTCTAAGCTACTTTCTTAAATTCATAATTGTTATAAGTGGTCAGAGATGGCATAGTTGAAAAATGCCTTTCAAATCCAATCTGATGACGGTTTTAGTATAATCCACTCATGATGTTATGGTTGGTGAAGACCTAGAAATGTGTCTCATCAAAAGTGATTTTATATATAGGAGCAGAGTGTTTCTTTGATTCTAAATTACCTCTGCAATGATTCTAAAAATTATTTGCCACAGTGAATATAGATGGCCTACAAGCATGCTTCCAAGTCTTCCTAATCACCTAGATGACCCAGAAAAATATTTTAAGAACTCACATTCCAGCTCCCATCACCACTGAACATCCCTATTTATTTTATCAGAAAAACTGGGACTGGTGCTAACAGATCAGTGCTTTTAATTGCTCCTCAGGTAACTGAAATTACCAGCTAAAAATGGAACACACAGTTCAAAAGAAGAAAATGAGAAATGTAATTATTTTTCCAAATTGCCATCCTTTTCCAATATAAAACTGTATCACATCACTTCTATATATAACTAATGTAATTTTTTGGTGTAACAAGGGACACTGATGTGAAACCATAAATGATAACGCCATATGATTAAAGATTGGACACATCTGATTACCTAGTCATTTCAGCTAAGAATGAGCACATATTTCTCTGAACAACTTTTACTGAACAACCCCTCAGGCCCAGAGAGTTTCCTCATTGAGCTGTCACTAAGTATTACCAATGTTGTAGCTAATCTAATTCTCATGATAGCACTTTACTTATATACACATGACTTCTGTGATTTAAGGAAGAAAAACAATCACAATGAGGTTTATGCATTGTGTTTTTTTTAAAAGCAAATTCTGTTTTTTCTGAGTAGTTTGAGTGGTTTCCACACCTCCATAAATTAGAAAACCTGTAATCAGAAGAACCATTGAGATCATTTGGAATAGGAAGAATGTAGAATAAAAGACTCTAGAATAGGCTATAAGAGGCAATAGCAAACAACTCACCAATACCCATAAGACTCTCCTCTGCCTTGAAATGTATTAGGCTTGGATTCAGTCTTGGGTGGGAAACTGGCTCTGCCAATCATAACTCTTATGTGGCATTACCTGAGTCACTTTTTTTCCCTCAGTTTCCTCAGTTTCCCATCAAAGTCATTAGGGGGGTCAAATGAGGAAATACAGATTACAGAACTTCACACACTCTAATGTAATTCATTATGTAACAATGATGAAATGGTGATAATGATGATGACTGAGCCTCAAGATGACACAAAATTTCTTAAAAGAAAAAAAAAAAAAGAAAAACACACATACCAGACACAAAACAGATCTTTAATCAGAAGTGGTTTACAAAAAAATGTTTTATAAGATAATTGCTTTAATTCTATATTTTGTTTGACATTTCTAAGACAAGATTTACTGGTTGACATCTATTTATATTAAATGATTAATTTATTGATTTGAAAAAAATAAATTAGAAACACCTGATCACATTTTGTTGGTAGTGAAGAGAGAGTGTTAAAAATAGACATTTGTTCAAATCCCATCTTTGTCACTAATCTTTGTGATTTTGACAAATTATTTTAAATCCTGAAACCATACATTTATCATCCATACTAATTTAGGTAGCAGGTTGATTAGGTAACAGATTGATTAGGATTATTAACTAGCAAATAGAGGAAAATAACTCTTTATAGCACCTGGCCCATAATAAGTACTCAAATAAGCCTTCAGTCATGTCTTCCCTCCTGCTTCCTCAATTCTCAAATTTATACTTATTAAATATATATTTTGAGCACAGGTATTTTTATGCTGGTGCATAATCCCATGAGATTTTTCTCCTTACAGTTGTGGACTGAATTGTGTTCTCCTTCTCAAATACGTATGTTGAAGTCTTAACCTCAAGTACCTCAGAATGTGACCTTATTCAGAGACAGGATCTTTGTAGAGGTAATTAAATGAAAATAAGCTTATTCAGGTATGCCTAAACCAATATGTCTTGTGTCCTTATACAAAGAAGAAATTTGGGCACAGGCCCAGAGGGAAGCTGTTGTGAAGATACAGGGAGAAGACAGCCATCTACAAGCCAAGGAAAGAGGCCTGGATCAGTTCCTTCCCTCACAGCCCTCGTAAGGAACCAACCCTGCTGGTACCTTGATCTCAGATTTCTACCTTTCAAAATTGTGAGGAAATGAATTTTGTTGTTTAAGCCACTTAGTCTACATCACTTTGTTATGTAGCATTGGCAAATTAATACACTCGCAATTAAAAAAAAAATGTTGAGAATGTTAAGTTTTGCAAAGCCTAGCCTAGAGATTGCTGCAGGCTCTGCATTCATCTTCTCCTTTACCCATTGAAATGCCACACAACCTGATAGACAAAACACTTAAGGTCCACAAAATAGGGAAGTACCAGAGAACTCTGTCACTCAGAAAAAAAAAGAAGAAAGAAGAAGGAGGAGGAGGAGGAGGAGGAGGAGGAGGAGGAGGAGGAGGAGGAGAAGAAGAAGAAGAAGAAGAAGAAGAAGAAGAAGAAGAAGAAGAAGAAGAAGAAGAAGAAGAAGAAGAAGAAGAAGAAGG
>NW_017731433.1:316343-327938 GCF_001890085.2 Hipposideros armiger | reverse complement strand
TTAGGAGAATCAGTAATTAATTCATGACAGTTGTTTGCCTTACTCCTTGTCACAATGAATAGTCAAAGGGATGGACACATAACCTAAGTTGACAAGATTGGTCAAATTGTTGCTGGAGATAGAGAGTTTTTGCTTTGGTTGTGAAATTGTGAGAATTTGGCCTGGGCTAGAATCTCCCATTGAACTTTTCCACCAGCATGGGCCAGTCTCAAATAGCAGAGAAGCAATGATGGGAGATGAAAAGGTGGAGACTTGATGGTATAGAAATATCTTTGGTTTCAGTCTTCTACAAAGTAAGCCCTAATCCTATTCTACTTGTGTTGGTTATTTTAAATAAGACACTCTTCTTTGTGAACAAGTCTTGACTGATAAAGAATATATACAAATTTATTGGGAAAAAAATAAGGAGAAATACCAATAAACATATTTTTCCAAAAAAATATACTTACTGGTATTTACTATAATATGGAGATTCCATTTTTTCCTATTTATGAATTAAGATTAACATTTAGTTTTTATTCTTTTGCACCAATTATTAAATTCAGATAAGTAACATACATTCCTTGTAAAACAAATTCAAACAAGAACTCTCTCATTTCCTAGGATAAGCTTGATTACCCTTTGTGTATTGCCTTCAAGAAAAAAATTTAATATATGTCCATATGTTTATATATTAATATACATATGAAACTATGTAATGTTTTATTTATATATTTTTCATACTCATTTTTTTCCCATAAAAATGGGACTATGGGGTCACACTATATCCAGGAAGACATTTTCAGCTACAAGTAATAAAATATTCCATTTGAAGTACTTTTGACATCGACGAAAATTGACTAGTTCACATAACAAAAGTCTGGATGTAGTAACTTAAGGTAGTCTGGAGGTTAAGTCAGCGGCACGATGATGCCTATAGCTCAGTCAGTGCTCTCTCTAGCATGCTTCAGTGTCTTCCTTCAGGGTCACAGATTGATTAAAGCAGTTCCAAGTGTCACAAAAAGGCATAACAATACCCATAATAGGAGAGAAAGGAATTTCTTCACGTATGTCTCTTTTTACTAGTGAGGACCACTTTTTCTTGAAGCAGACTTACCTTCTCAATCATTACTAAGGGGAATGTCCGTGATTGAGTTTTATCCATCATGTCCCCTCTTCTCTTCCCCTGGACTTAGGAGGGGAACTCCTTACCTGAACACTCCAGAAGGTGAAACCCTAAGATAAGTGTCCATCAACAAAGATGACTGAAGGAAGGGTGAAGGGTTTGGTAGCTGGTGAGAGAGGGGAGAGGGAGATAACCAAAAATGCCTGTTATATATATATATATATATATATATATATATCTATAACAGGCATTTCATATATATATATATATATATATATATATATATATATATATAAAATATACAGCCCTGAAACTTTTTGTAACTAAACAATATATAATATTTATATATAATGTATATAATGTTTGTATATATTATATTATTAAATATAATATATAATAATATATAATGTTATATATAATATAAAGAAATATAATATTTACTGTATTCTATGCACTTTTAAATTGAGGTTAATTCCCATAAAATAAAATTAAATATTTAATAGTGAAGTTAGTGGTAATTAGTATAGTCACAATGTTATGCATCAACAACTTATGTCTAGTTTTAAAATATTCCAGGTACTTTAATGATGGCCTATTTTCTGAGATAAAATCTCATTAATTAATTTATAACCAGGAAAAAATCATCTATTTTAGTATTAAAAAAGGAAAATGCCACCCCCCTTTCTTCCTAAGGAAGATTTTTATGTTTGTAAAGGAAGTATGCTCAATTAAAAGCCTTGTTCTCAGAAATTTTAACTTTTATGTCAGAAAATCATTCTGGCATATTCCTGTCATTACATAATCATTTACATCCCAGTTCTCTTAATTTATAATATTTTTACAAATATGTTTCATTCTTCAATTTGAATCTATTTCCTGTAATTCTAGTTGGAGATTATTAGAATTATGCTAAACACCAGGGAATTACTCTACATTTTTAAGGGGATAGACATGAAGACTTTTATACTTTTTATTTCAGTTAGCTAAACACAATTTGGTAGTTGAGTCGAGGGCCAGGTAGGAAAAATGTGCTGCATATATTTTACAAAGGCGACTAGATGTAACTTACCTGGTTATTTAGGTAAACTATTCTTTTAGCATTTGATCATTATCATTTAATAGCATATTATGATGTTTTCAAATCAGCTGTGCCAGGAACACACTGTTCTCTTTGAACTTGATTATATCAAAAGAACTTTGTAGTTAAATATAGACTTGGGATTTCATGGCTAAAGTATATCCGCTAGAAAAAAAAAAAAAGTTTTCAGAGACAAATCATTTTCCTTTCAGAGTTTAGAAAGACAAATCTCAAAAAAAAACCCCAAAAAACTAATCTCTTACTAGCATGAACTTCAATCTCAGTCTTTCTCTGTTTTCATTGTATAATATGTTAACTATTTAGCTTTTTAGATCACCCTGCATACATTGCAATCACATTACAGAACTTGAGGGATTAATTGATTCAATATTACTGAAACTTGCCATTTAAATGTGTAGGGAAATACATTATGGGCAGGATGAAACTGAAATTATTGAAAGTTGATATTATGATTGCCTCTAGTAAAGCAATTCCAAAACAGGGCATGCTTTTCTAATATTCATACCATGTCACTAGAGGCTGCCAGTCTTTCAATACCATTGTGTTTTATTGTGAAATAGGGCAAATTACTAAAATTATTTGAAAGTTGAGAAAGACCACATGTGTGAAAATAACTTGAATTCTAATTAATTGGGAGAGATTTAAGCTAAGAAGAAGAGATCAGTGAGACTGTGCTCCCATGTACTGTTATGAAAGGATGCTGAAGCCCATTCTGATCACACCTTTGAATCAAGTTGACAAGCATGTTCTAGAATAGGAAGCACTCTGAGGTGATAGATGTTAAGCACATCTGGATCCTGTGTCTTGCTTTGATATTTACAAGGTGTGTAAACTTGAGCAGACTATTCTAATTCTCTAAGACTCCATTTTATCACCTAATGAGGTTTTATACTATTGTACCTCCTTTCTTCTGGGGAGAATTAAGTAACATATTTGTAAATAAGAGATAAGTAAATTGCTTAGGACAGTGACAGGCTAAGAGTAGGTACTTAGACAATTCTAGGTATTATTTGTATCTATACCACATTCTGGTAGTAAAAGTCATTTATTTACAAGCTATTGTTATGGATATGTGTCATGCTATCTCTTTAAACAAAAAGATATTTTGAATGGATAATCTGGACCTATCATTCTCAATGTATTTTTTTTTTAAGATTTTTATTGGGGAATTGGGGGGATGGGAACAGTGCTGGGGAATTGGGGGAAGGGGAACAGACAAGTTGCTGTTGTTTTTGTTCTTCAGTCTAGTTGTGGAGGACGTTGCCTCACTGGCCCAAGTTGGCACCATCATTGTGCTCTTCCCAGACGAGGCACATCAGTCGCAGGCCTCTGGACCGTTGCCCACCACGGCCGCGGGCCGCTCACGCTGGCCGCTGGCCACGCACGGCAGCCCATGGCAACCCACTGCAGCAGGGACTGCAACCTACGCCATAGCAGGCGACTCATGGCAGCCCAGCTCCAGGCCGAGCTGTTGCCCAGCATCCCATCTGTGGAGGACAGTGTCACCGGCCCCCATACGTGGGATCCGAACCTGGGCCCTCTGGCATCCCAAGCCAGCCCTTAACCATCGCGCCACTCGGCCGGCCCTCAATGTATTTTTCTACTCCGTTATGCCAAAGGTATCGATGACGGTTTACTATGGCAGTGATTCCTAAAGTCTCCAGGATAACTGTGTCTGTGCACACAATCCCCAAATAACTAACACCGCTACTATCTTTCACTGTTTTCTCCACTAGTTGCTATTAACCACTACCTCCAAGCATTAAATCAGGGCATTTTAATTTTACCCTCATTTGACCCTATGTAAAATTGACTGTGTGGTGAACATGCAATGTGGTGCATGAGGTCTGACAATTAAGTTCGTGAACTCACTCTAGAAAAAGTGCTACACACCTCATTGCTGAATATCTCTCTGGTCACCTTTGAAATACTCTCCTTGGGAAGCTATGAACTGATGCCAGCACCTAGTCCACCCTTCAGAGAAATTTTGGAACTCTTTTTCTGGAATAGCCATCAGAGCTATTGTTATGTTACACTTGATGTCCTGAATGTCATCAAAATGTCTGCCTTTCAAAATTTTCTTTATCTTTGGGTAAAGAAAAACATCATTGGGGGCCAGATAAGGTGAGTTGATAGGGTGTTTCAATACAGTTATTTGTTTACTGGCTATAAACTCCCTCACAGACAGTGCTGTATGAGCTGGTAGATTGTCATGATGCAAGAGCCATGAATTGTTGGTGAAAAGTTTGCGTCGCTTAACTTTTTCACGCAGTCTTTTCAGCACTTTCAAATAGTAAACTTGGTTAACTGTTTGTCCAGTTGGTACAACTTCATAAAGAATAATCCCTCTGTTATCAAAAAAGGTTAGCAACATCGTTGCAACAAGTTCGCAAACTTAATTGTCAGTTCTCATATAGATGATGTATATTATAGAATAGTACACTTAAAATATATATAATTTTACTAACTAATGTCACCCCAATAAATTTAATAAAAAAGGAATACATATTAAGGTTCAAATTTTAAAAGGTGAAGAAGGCATTGTTTCAAATTTAGTTAATCTCTCCAATAGAAATTTTACTGAAAGAATCTTGGTAATTTATTATCATCACCAAAATAACATCTTTTTTCAGTTTGATATCTATAAAGAACATTAATATTAACTGATAATCCTAATTTCTCATGGTAATAATTCATTGTTTTTCTGGTTGTTGTTTTTTTTTGAGGAAACTGCAGTATATGCTTCATAATCATCAACCCATGTCTGCTGTGATGTTTTTTCTCACTGTCTCTGATAGCTAATTCTACTTTTTTTTTCTTTTTTCTTTTTTTTTAACTTGTAGCAAACAAACATGAGGGAATCAAGAGGCAAATTTACAGGAAAGGCTGAAGGTGAGGTTTTATAAAGGAACAACACTTTCCGTTTTTATTTTTATTTCCTTCTTTCATGCCTGGTGCCCGCCTATCAAAGCCTCTATGTCCTCCTTCCATCACCATATATTTGATCCCCTTTACCCGTATCTACCACCCTACTACCACCTCTAGTAACCACTAAACAGCTGCCTGTGTCCATGTGTTTTTGTGTCTTCATTTGTTTGTCTTGTTCCTTTGTTGCTTTCAGTTTCATATACCACATATCAGTGAAGTCATATGGTTCTCAACTTTTCTGTCTGACTTATTTTGCTTAGCATAATAATCTCAGGATCCATCTATGTTGTCATAAAAGGCACTATTTGATCTTCTCAATTGTCAGCCCAATAAACTTTAATTGAAAACAGGAAAAAAAAATTAAATGCAATTTACTGCAGGGAAAGAAAAAAAGCCTCTATGTCATGAGGTTTGGGTCTAATGGAGCTAACATTCAAGGTACTCCTTTGCTCCAGTTGAGCCTCTTTAGTAAGGAAACTGTAGGAGGGTCATTTCCTGAAAATTTGTTAGGACATTCATGGATTTGATAAATCTATGAATTGGACAAATGTTGAGCAATTTGACCTGAAAGGCACAGAGTAGAAACAGATTTCTGTTCAAATTGCCCCAGAGTTCTTGAATGCCACCTAAGGACTCAGAATCAAGGTTCCTACAGTGTTTAAAAATTTGGCTAATGATCTTTTCATACTTTCACAATTATTAGCATTTCAAATGCCTGTGTGTCAAAAAAATAGATGAAATGCAGCTTTCAGTACAGGAAAATACAACACCTAGAGAACAACTGCTTATAGGGAGATTTTGTGAGTAAAATATTCTCCAAGTTATGATGTTGTTGCCACCTTCATATTTTTGTTTATTAAAGGATTTTGGTTTTGCCATATTTAGATGTCAACAAAACTTATTGTAGGGTAACATGATGAAAGCATTTTCAAGTAACACTGTGTGGTTTTTAATCCACATTTTCTTTTTCATATTATTTATATGTTGTTAAGAAATGTCTTAAGACACACATATTGAATATTTTCCTAGGTAGAACAGAATAGAGCAACACCACCTAAGGCTTTGTTTGGATATTTTTGTAAAACAGTATCTGTTTCCCTTACTATATGTACCTTAGTTCAAGTTATGAAATAAGGTTGACACGGGAGTCATTAAAAAAGTTCCATTGCAGAGAAGAATGTGACATGATATCTCAGAGTCTGCTTCTGACATTTAGGCATGTGAAATTGCAGTAACAGAAGTTTAGATCCAAAAAAGGGCCTCATACATATTCTTGTCCGACAATTTATAGTTCAAGAAACTATTATAAGGAAGTGGAATGACTTGCCTACTCCACAAAAAGAAAAAAAAAAGCTCAAGATTACTTCAAGATAATATTTATTGCAGCGATATTAAATGCCAGGAACTGTATACTTACACTGAGTTTTGAATCCTACAGCAATTTTGTGAAGTTGATGTTTTATCCCTGTTTTACAGATAAGAGAGATTTGAAGACATGAGGTAGTTTCCTATATACCAATTAGTTAGCATATGAGCAACTAGGCTTAAACCTAATTATCTTTTTGGTATATATAATAGAAAGTCAATAAATATTTTTTGAGTAAATGAATGAATAAATGAATGGTTCACAAGAATGATTTCAATTTATCACTGTCTTGTAACATACTACTGGAGCTCCAATATATAATTATTTGTTTTATTATCCCATTCACAAAAGCTTAATTGACTGTGTAACCTTAGCTTATCACTTTCCACTAAGATTAATACAATTATAATGGCACATGTCTTTGCTGATAAAGAAATGACCTACAATTATTCATTATTAAATATATATGTGCAAATTCCAGACCTTTCAAAAAATGATGTCTTGGCCTAATTAACTTTGATTTATGATCTATCTAGAAAATGACTATGAGTGGGCAGATATTTAAGTCGTTATGCTCTTCCACATTATTCTGAAATGAAAATAAGTGCGCATTTAATTGCTCACAAATGTGGTTTAGCCTCTGTTGTGAAAATTAGAATACTGAAACATGTCAAACAATTTTGAATAATTTGAATCCTAAAACTCTGGTAGACAAACACAATCAAATATATTTCTGATTATATAATGTTAGAAGTTTGATTAATTACTGAAATGAATAAGCACAGATAATTTCTGTAACATAAATTGTAGATACTCTAAAAAATCAAAGTGTTTTAACTGCCTTAGTTATATTGAGAACATTACCAGTTCTACTAAGTAATTAAATCTCTGTACCTACAGGAATATTTAATTCTGCTTGTAGATGTGTATGTGGTAATCAAAATCTGTAACAATTACTTTTCATTCATTTATAGAGTAGGCATGGAAACCCAGTAGATCTTTCTGGTAGCTGGTATTTCTAATAAGATGAATGGTAACAAAAACAAAGAGCTAGATTATATAATACACTCACAAAGAGAGTAAATGCTTTCAAATGACAACTCCTTTATGCCATTGAAATATAGATCAGTATTGTTTCTTCATTTGTTTTTTGGAGAATAGCCCATGATTTTTGTAACACAATAAAATCTTTGTTAAAATATTCTCCAGAACACTTTTACAATAAGACCACAACTTTTTTTCTGTGAATTTTGCTTATTAAATTTTGTAGGATATAATTCAAAGAGAGTAGCTTGCATGGATATGATTCTGAAGCAATGAGTTATAATAAAGTTCCAGTGAAATAACACAAGAAGATGAATATTTATATTGGAGGCAAATGTTCTGGGTTTTAATATCAGCATTACTATTTACTAGCTGCAGTTTTCTCTCTCTTCATCACAATTTTTTTATCTATAAAATGGGGGATATAGGTAATGTTTATGTTGCAGAGTTATTGTAAGAAACAAAGGGTAAGTTAACATTTCCTTGTATTTACTATATGCTTAGTAGGCACTTTCACACAAATAATCACTCTTTTAGTCTTTATACCAATAATGTTCAGTAAGAATTATAACCCATATCATTTCAAGATAAACAATAGAACCTCCCCATGTTTATACAGTTGAGTGTGATAAGAAACAAGAAGAACTTCCTTGATTCAAATTCAGGGTTACTTGTTTTAGAAGTCTGTGCTCTTTGTAGTATTCTAAAATGTTAACATTGCATGAATAAAAATATATCTAGTGTGCAGTTAACATGCATCAATAGTTGAATATAAATGGGTACAGGAGCTTTCTTACGCCTAGTACAAAATTTACCCTTTTGAAATCTCTTGTTTTTCTTTTAGCTTCAATTCAAAAGTGAAATCAGAGGGATACATTCTGTCTCTCTCTCTCTCTCTCTCTCTCTCTCTCTCTCTCTCTCTCTCTGTAATTATTTTTTAGTTCATGACTTAAACTATATTCAAGTGAAAACATTGAATATTTTTCTGTGGGCACAAAAGGGTTTAACTTGAACTTGATTCTCCAGTAACTAACCAATAGGGGGCATGAAAGCACTGCAACTACTGTCATTGAAGCTTGTCTGGTTAACAAGGTTCTTATCTGATGTTCCTAAGGCACTTAAAATATCATATGCTGGCCTTAGTATTTGCAATTGCTATACGAGGACTAGCTACTGAAATTAGTATATTAATAATGTGTTGTAACTCTTAGCAATGTTAATGAATCAAGCATTTTGATTAGCAACGCATACGCAGGGGAGAAAGTTAAGATTGGGTATTCAAATGAAAGTAATTAAAATGAACACAGAGCTGAAAATGAAAATGTGACACACATAAATGGCCCTATTATTGCAAGATAACAGAATGCTGTTGAGGCAATTTTCCTGGAACTGAGCAGACCACCAGTTAATTGTCTGTCCCTTCCCTCTCATACTTCTCACTAGAAAGACTTTTGTCTCTGCTATTATAATAGAAATAGTTTAAAGGGACGAGTCTGAAAAAGTTTGGGCATGACTCTTTAGAATAAATCACCATGCAAAGACATGGAATAGTATACCATGTGTTTTTATTCATATAATGTCAACTAGAGAATTATCTATCCAGATATATTGGTTGCCGGAAAAGTCATGATGCTTTTTTGCAGCGAAAAACATAGGAAAAATACGTCATGACTTTCGACAACCTAATAATTTTTATCTTGGGCTTTTCCTAAAACCTGCCAGAAAGGACTTGTTTTTCTTAAGAATGGAAGGACAACAGATCTGACTTCTTTCACTTGTTAGTAAAGCAGAGTGGGACGAGGTGAGCAGTCAGATTTGTGGGTTGAAAAGGAAATGGTGAATTGTAAACTGTGCCGTGTACTTGTTGTTAGTTCTTAAAGAATCTGTTCCTCCCCACAGAGGTCACTTGTTCACTGGTCATACTCCAGATTTCTTTATCATCTGTGGCATTATAATGAGAATTTGCCAAACAAGCTAATTTAGCTCCACTTCTTTCTCTCTGGGAATATAATGAAACTGAGTTCCAGACGTGTTGGCTTTGTATAGCAGAGGGGCTATTGCATGTTACATATGTGTTGAGTATTACAGCACTCAGTTGTAGGATATGGGTCTGTAGTCTTAAGATCTAGGGATAATAAAGGTACTGCCTGCAATTTTTCCCTTGGGATAAGGCAATTATGTGGATGCCTTTGGAATCTTCTCTAACTAGCTTAAGCCAGGGTTTGTCTATAACTTGACCTTCACATGACTTAAAATGGATCACAACTCTAAGGGGATATAGAGCCCAACCGTAAGATAGGGTGGGCCTGTCTGAATATTATGTCTGCTTCAGACTGAGTCAATGGTGAAGTGATAGCCTGTTCTTTCTCTGCTGATTTCATTACCATCCTTTATTTTTCTTTATTTCTGCTTCCCTTTCCTGGTCAGCCCTGAAGGTTATGTCTCTCTCTCTTACTATTCTGTCTCATCTCATATATTTGATCCACCTCAATTGAAACCTATGTTTCCAGTCATATTAGGACTAAGATATCTGAGAACTCAGTTAAAGAACAACTATAATAGGGTTCTCATGCATACTCCTGATTTGGTAAAAGACTCTAATTATAGTGTTCAAAAGTCTAAATTTCTGTCTCAATGTTCACTCCTCAGATCTTTGTAAATTATTTCTCAGTTTTAAGTAACTAAAATGAAGTCCATACTGCAACCCTGCCCCGACAGTAGTACTTTGAGTTTGTTGTGACAATCATAGTAATGGATTTTCTCTAATCCAGCCTCTGTTGTCTAGTTCCTCTTGTGACCAATAGAACTCATTTGGTCAGTAGCCATGGAATTGAGTGATGCTAACTGTCCCATATGGCAATTGAACTTGCAATCTTGACTTCATTAACACCACACTCTAACCAGCTGAGCTAACAAGCAAAGAAAATCAAATTAGATACTATACAGAGCTCCTGGTTAATTGCATTTTCCTCTTTTGGGCTCTTCATTATAGCCACTTTCACCAATTCTAAAGGGTGACGATTGAGCCTATGTGGATTTTGTTCATTTTGTCCCTTATGCTGAAATTGTAGAATGGAATGTACTATTTAAGTTCAGGCAGCAAAGTCATGAGCATATATCAGCTAAATTATGGTACCTAATGTTCTTTGTCAGAGGCTGAAGTAGCACATTTCAAACATCTCAAGAGGAAAATGGCTGCAGTTTTGGACAAGAGAGGTGATGAGAAAGCAGCTCTCTAATCCATTTTCTATGCACTGCTTTTCTAGTCTCTCAGTCTTATTTCTGCCTTCAGTTCCTAGCTTACATCATGTTAGAATACATATTTGTGCTTTCATGTGAACTCCAGATTGCAGATGAAATCTGACTTCCAATCATGCTTAATGACCTGGCACCTCAGCATTGCATCTTGAAGCTCAAATTTATTGTGCCTAGAAATCTGACTTTCTGAATAGCATGTCCAGATAGCAACAATATGTCTGTGATTCTTGGTAATTAATCCAGTGTTCTACTCATTAGTCAGCAGGGTGAACAGGACCTTATTCTTTCTTTGCCTAAATTGCCAGGCATGGATAATAATAGTTTTGTTAAATTTAATTCACTTTAATTAATTAACATTTTGACACGTATGTGATTATAAACTCCCAAGACATTTACTAGATTAATGTTTTATGATGAACCATCATGTCAACAAATATCATGGCTGAAATATTTAAATAGACTGAGTCTTGGAATTTATTGTAGGCATTACTTTATGATGATGTATTATTGGAGATGTCAGTTTTTGAGGTTGGGAGGAGTTGATTATAGACTCATCGAGTGTTTCTTTTTATACAACTTTTAAGTTGTATCATCTGTGGGTTAAGACAATTTAGTAGATAATTTAGTAGATTAAAATAAACACAGAATTATTATTATTATTTTTAAGATTTTTATTGGGAAATTGGGGGATGGGGACAGCGTTGGAGAATTGGGGGAAGGGGAACAGACAAGTTGCTGTCCTTTTGTTCTTCAGACTAGTTGTAGAGGACGTTGCTTCACTGGCCCAAGTTGGCA
>NW_017731433.1:290230-316193 GCF_001890085.2 Hipposideros armiger | reverse complement strand
CATCTTAGCTGTAGAGGGCAGTGTCACTGGCCCTCATGTGGGATCCGAACTGGGGCCCTGCTGCTCAGAGCTGGCATTCCAAGCCAGCTCTTAACCAACGTGCCACTCAGCTGGCCCTAAACACTGAATATTATAGCTGATCATTATAAATCATCCAAGTATTATAGAATGGGAAACTTTCATTTATTACTTAAAACATTAATCACTAAATTTATTTTTGGTAAGACAAAGCCAGTTTTGTTTTTTTCCCAGATACATAGAGATCATCCACTTCAATTTCACTTTGCACATAGAAAAACAGAAAGAAGAAAGAAAAGCCAAGAGGTGTAGGGAGAGAAGGATCTGCTAAAGGAACTTGGTGTCAAGGCCAAGGGTAGAACCCAGGCTTCCAAGTGTAATGACTGTTGTTTGCCCTCCCCCCTATTCATCTGTTGAAGCCCTAACCCTCAGTGTGACTTTGATAAGGTAACTAAGGTTAAATGAGGTCATAAGTGTGGGGGCCCTAATCCAATAAGACTGGTGCCCTTATAAGAGGAGGAAGAGATACCGGATCTCCCTCTCTCATTGTCTCTCTGCACATGTATAGAGGCAATGCATTGTGAAGACACAGTGAGAAGGCGGTCCTATATATGCCAGGAAGACAGACTTCACCAGAAAACAATTCTGCTGGCACCTTGATCTTAGACTTCTAGCCTCCTGAACAGTGAGAAAATAAATTTCTGTTGTTTAAGCCAGCCAGTCTGAGGTATGTTGATATAGCAGACAGAGCTGAGTCATATACCATGTTTCTGCTCAGTCTTCTGCTACCCCATACTACTACTTCTGTGGTTAACCAAAAGCATGCATTTCAGCTATGATGCACATTATACAATAGTTGTCAAAAGAGCTGATCACTTCTTAGCATAGTAATATTAACTTTGAAATCAAAGGGTAGTAATGATGGAAATGCTTAGCAGGTATTGGGTCCCTCTTTTGTCTTAGAGCCTGGCACAGACATTGGCACAGAGCCAGTGCTAAATTGCATTAAGTCCCCCTCCTTTTCTCCTTTTCTTCATTTCAAAGGAAATCTCAAAAATAATTGTTGCTTTATAATTATCTGATGAAGCCTTCCTTATTATATGCCTGGGAAGGGTGGCATTACATCACTTTCTCTTGTTCATTTTCCATACAAAATTCTTATTAAGTTCCTGACCAAGGGCCAATCAGACTAATGGATAATGTAAAAGTGAGGAAAAAAAGTGGCTTAATAATTTTGCAAAATTCTTTAAGCATACTATAGATGAAAACTTAAATTATTTTGCTTTAGAAAACCTAGTGGTATACATCCTATATTTTTCTGTTCTTTGGAGATTGTGAATATCACTTAAGGCATTTGAGAGATACAGACTTGCCTGAGTTAATTTTAGCAATATTTGCTGAATTACTTACCTCATTTGGTGATTGAAAACCCATTCATTTCAATACTTGTATAAAATCAACCCTTGGTTTAAAATCTTATTTAGGAATAAGGTGTGAAAAACTATAGTAAGACCAGAAATCCTAATTTTACATGCTATGTTCTCCACTGCACCCGAGATATGGTTTTGGTACAAAACAATGGAGATGGCTTGGGTACGAAGTTCCTAACATGGCTTAGAATGTGATTACATTCAAACTACATTAGGAAAGTCATAAAAATCTAATTAATTTTATTTGATGCTATTCAAGTATTTGAGTCACAGAGACTGCATGACCTTTTCAGGATCCTTTCAGCTGTGAAGACATAAAATGCTTCTATGTGAACTTTTTCTTTGATTCCACTTGAAATTTCAGCTGGGGTTATCTAAGGGTCCATTATATCCAATAGGGACATTGTCATCATGAGGGATATTAGAATTACTGAGGCACAATACTATAGGAGATCTAATGGCAAAGATGCATATGGTATTTATTAGTAAGTTAGTACTCCTTAACTAATTACATTTTAATTTCATAAGAACTCTCAGAAAAACTAATTATTATGAGGGAATATGAGTTATATAGCCTTTTATTGGCACAATTAAGGAGCTCTCACTTCTACCTCTTTTCTAGCATCTGTGTATGGCATTTGATCCTGCACAGGGAATATAACTGTAGAATGTAAGTAATTGGAGGATTTGGGCTTTCTTTTTTATTTGGCCTGGGTCTTCACAATATATAGACAGCCCACTTCTGCCAGTTGAGTAAATGGTTAAGGAATATAAAGAAACAATCAGTTCAAATCCCTAACCGTGCTTTACAAGATTGCCTAATGGACCCCCCTTCTACCACATGTCCTCTTGTTCAATACACTCTAATCATACTGGTCTTCTAGCTCCTGAAAGACACCAAACCTATTTCTAAACTTGGCCCTTGTACTTTTTCTCTACCTGAAATGCTCTTCCATCAGAACTCAACAGGATGCCTCTTTATATTTCAGGCCTTGGTACCTACTCAATAAGGTGTTTCTCATTCCCCATATCTAAGGAATCCCTCTTCCTCTCACAGTCACTGTTTATCTTCATTTTCCCATTTTCTTCAAAGCATTTATCACTACTTATAATTGCCATGCTTATATATTTAGAGAAACTTTGTCTTGGTATTGTTATGTTCCTAATGACTAGAGTAGAACTTCATATTTATTAGACAGTTGATCCGTAAATTTTCCACTAATTGAACAGTTATATAACCATACATAGGAAAGATTACAGATGATGTATATTTTGCTTTTTTGCATCTACATTTGTGTCTATCTGTCTTCTATCATACTGACTGAGCTTTACAGTAGAAACCTATGGAATGATTAGCTTTGCTTTCCCTATCTACAACTGATATTTTTTCCCATACGATGTGAGTTCAAGTTGCATGTCTGTACTTGTAATTGTTTAAAAAGAAGGATTGGGCATGATCTCTGATTCTAAAGTTCTGTCCAATTTGCCTTAAGAGTTGATGCCATTCCTGAAAAGAAAATACTATATGAGTACATGGATTAAAATACATGAGCAGATAGCCTTCATTTCTGTAGCCAAAAAATACAGCTGTCCAATGGATGGTGTTCTTAATTGGAGTTGGTGTTTGTGAGTTTTACTTATAGTTTTATACATTTAGTTTATTCAATAAGCAGGTATTTATTGAATAACTACTTAGTACAAGAAACTTAGCCAGAAACTACAAATGTTTTGAATAATAAAAAAATAAAAAGGGGAAAAAGAAATGCACACAGTTCCTGCTCTCAGAGATCAAAAATAGTGGAAGAGACAGAAAACAACAAGTTAGCAAAAATAAATGTATGATTACAAGCTGTCTGATTCCATCAACAATTGAACTGGCTTGAATACTACAAAATGAAGCTGGAAACCATTTAGAGATGCCAGGAAGAGTTCTCTAATGAGGTACAGTTTAATCCAAATTTAGAAGAATGAGAAGAAGTAGGTAGAAAAAATGTTCAGCAATATTGTGGCATGAGACAAATACCATTTCTTACTCCAGTCCCTTATTTTTAGTGTACATCACATTGAAAACCACTTTTGAAACCAGCCATTGCAATTGTAATGGCCTTGCCACAGCTGATGTGTTTTCTTCTTATGGCTTTTCTTCAGCATCAAATGCCGAGTGAAAGGAGTATTCGTTTTCCAGCAGTCTGTCAGAATAAGTTGCACACTGGAAACTGGAATCAATTGTGAATCTGACAACATGGTGGAATGTTGTTAACTTTAAAATGCCTTTTAGAGAACACAAGGGAGTTCTGAATGGTCTAATCACTTTTTCCAGAAGGCACCTGTAATTTTGCTAATTTGCCTCTGAGGAAGTCCATGAAGAGGGGAAGGAGAACATACGGCACTCAGTAGCTGAAGTAGGTAAACTGCTGTTTTGCACTTGTTTTCTCTTTATTCATCGTTTTGCCAGAGGAGCTATAAATTGGTTAGTAAAAAGGATGCTTGAAATGTTTTCTTCGATTTTTTTTTCTGGGAATCTGTGAAGTCTTGGATCATATATCTGTTATGTACAAAGAGTATGTGGAGACTTAGTAATGCTCCAGAATGAAGCATCAATATTTAATCTGCTAAAAGATTTTAAAGGCTAAAAAGCTTTATGTTAATGTCCTTGCTGTTTCAAGGATTCTGTGATAGTCGGTACACTGACCCAGCGATGGTGCTTATAACGCTCACAGTGCTCCTAAAGTAGCAGTTCTCTTTTGGTGATAAGGTAAGATAAAACAAAACAAAATATGGTAATGTGTACACACCACACCACACACACACACACACACACACACACACACACACACCATAGAGACACACACACACGTGTGTGTATGTATGAAATAGTTTTATTTGAAAAGGCATTTGGGACAAATAATGTTTAATATTCATATTATTTGACTGAATACATTTAACTTAACTTCTGGGAATTTATATTCTGAGAAAGTAATTCCAAGAAGAAAATGTTATATTCATCAAGATATCCATTGCATCCTTACATATAATGACCAAGTCTCGGAAGCTGTTCAAATGTCCAACAATAAAAATTATAAATTTTGTTAAATTTACTCCATGTAACATTTTATCAGCCATAAGTAAAACTTTGGAGACTATAAAACAAAATTGGAAAGTATTTATGCTAAAATGTTAAGTGATAAGAAAGAAGAGATAATTATAAGCTTTTCCATTTGCTCACAAATTACAGTTAACTAGTTGTTCTACCGAAGTCTCAAATACAACATAATAAGGCCAAATTTCCTCCTGAAAATTGTTCTACTTTCTGTGTTCCTCATCTCATTGAACTTTATCACTATTAAACACAAAACTGTGAATCTAGAAACCTTGGGATTGTCTTTGATGTTGCCTCTCTGGCAAAATCGACCATCTTCACTCTTCATTCCCACGGCCTACACCCTACTTTGTCTGGTCCTCACCATGCTGTGACATGCCACTTAAAGTAGCCACCTGATGTCCTTTCTTGATGCCTCCAGCTTCTTTCTTCTGTAATAAATATATTCCCCTAAAACACACAGTGATCATGTCAGTGCTCTGCTTAGAAGTATTGATGGCCTCCCATATATAAGGGACAAACTTGCAATTATTTTTCATGTGATAAATGGTGACAAATATGAACTTACATTTTCCCTCCAGATGTCTAGTGGAGAATTTAAGATTGACAAGAGAGTTTGAGACTTTTGGTAATGAGAATAAAAAGGTTTACCAAATTATGATCAGATGTGATATTAAAGATTTGGGATTATAAAAGATTTGGGGTGGGGGCTGGCCAAGTGGCTCAGTTGGTTAAGAGCTCACTCAAGATTGTAAGCTCTAAGCAACAAGGTTGTCAGTTCAATTCCTGGCTCGAGCTGAGCTGCCACTGAGCTGTCAACAGGTGGCAAGATGGCTCAGCTAAAAAATAAATAAATAAATAAATAAATAAATAAATAAATAAATAAATAAATAAATAAGATTTGGGGTGAATTGCCTATGTAAAAAGCTTTGATAGCCTAGTCCACATAACCCCATTTTTGAAAAAAGAATTGCAGAATCATACATTGTTAACATATTTGAATAGACATAGAGGAAGGTATGAAAGGATACATACTGGGTTATTAACATAGAATGTAGGGTAAGATTGTTACTTAAATGTATATATCTATGTTAAGCCAGTGGTTGTGGTAAACATGTAGTGATTTATTATCATTATTATTATTTCATTTATTTAACAAAATATTTTTAAGAAGTGGAGCTTAGAGCTCAAGAAAAAAATGCAACTACATTGGTGTCAATTTTATGTTATTGGATTAAGTATGAGTTGAAAGAGAAATTTTTACTTACTTTTTAGATTGCCCAATTCAATCCTTTGGGAGAGAAAAGAATACAAGTATTTAGGACAGATGCTCTGTACAGAATAGAGAATGTACCTTTGGCTGGACTATTAGTTCAATGATAGCCATTTTCCCCCCTAATACCTAGTAGATGCCTAACAGACTAGGAAGATTAATAACTTTTTAAGAAATTATTATTGTTTGGAATTCATCTGTGATCCATATTAAAGGAGAGAATAATTTGAGAAGGTTGTATTTCGTTATCCTTAACATAAGAGACAAAGTGTTGCGAGATTTTGCCTGCTCAGCATTAGGCAGAGGGAGCTGGATGTAAAAGACTGAGTTGAGGCCAACAAGATAATCACAGTAACCTTCAGGCCTCCTTGAAAGTGACAGAAAGAGTAAAAGACTCGTTAGGTTTTACCTCAACTCACGTAAATAGAGCTTGAACATCTGCTCCTAGGGAGGCCACAAGCAAGAATCGATTGGGTGCACAGTTATCATTTGAATCCGTGTAAGGATTAAAACATTTAATCAATAAGTATTGAATAAGTAATTCGTACGTAGTCTGCTAAAGGAGAAATATGTTGCTGGCATATTCTTTTAGAAAGGTTAAGTATTGTCTTTCTCAATCACTTTCAAGAACAATTAAAAATTTAATTAACAGAATCCTACTTTATTTGGGAAGAATCGTAAGCATCAATTTAGAAAATCTTCTCCATTTACCACTTATTGCTGGGCCTGTTCGGTTAGCATCATGGAGAAAAGAAGCAGAAAGTTAGATTGCTTTCAGAAATTTGCATCATTCAACTTTTTTATATTCTTTACACTGAACTTTTCTTTTGCTTCAATGATTTTTACTCTTTTGAAGGCCTAAAACATATAGTATATGATAATGGGTATAAAATGCATAATTACTATGAAGTAAATTTTCATTATGATTCTCATTCTATGGTTGATATAATTCTGTGGTTTGTACCAGTCCTGCACATTATTTTATAGCTCAGTTTTTCAATCCCTTGCTATTTATAAATAAGACTAATAGGAATGAATTAAAAGATAAAACTAGTAAGCAGTGAATAATTTCATGGAACTGGAAAATGCATGGTTAAATTTGGTGATTCCATAATACATAATTCATGCATTTAAATGGTTGTTCATCTAAATTTTTCTCAGTTAATACCCATCAATAACATAATTGCTTTTGTCTTTCTCCTTGTTCTCGATTATTTGAATCAGTGGAGGCTCAGCCAGCTATCTCTTCCTCAGGGTAATCTTCCCTCTGTTCAACACTTCCAGGTAGGCTAGGTAGCTTTCTGCTTGTCACTTGTATCTAATCTATGTGCCTTCACTGTACCTCACATGCCAAGTGTGATGATACTGGTTTACTTGCTGTTTTTCTTGCAAAGATGATTCTATAATTTTTCTAATAACATTTATGAAAATACAGTTAGATAATTAAACATGCTGCATTTACCACATATTTACCCCTTTCATTGCTCTTCATTACCGTTTGTATTTTTAGTATTTTTTTCCTTTTGACTGAAGACATCCTTTTACTGTGATGGGTCTTCAGTGTAGACCTTGCTGGCTAATATTTTCTCAATTTATGTTTGCATAGGAAGTTCTTCAATTTGTTTTCGCTTTTAAATAATTTTTTTTTCTGGGTATAAAATATGAGGTTGGCAGTTTGGTTTTGACTTTTTTCATCTGGCACATTAAAAACATCCATTTATTACCCTCTGGCTTTCATCATTTTTCTTGCAAAAGTCGGCTTTCAATCTTGTTGCTGCCTCTTTGACTGTGGTGTGTCTTATTTCTTTGACTAATTTTAAGATTTTTAAAAGATTTTTTAAAACACTTTTTTCTTTCTCCTTGGTCTCAGTCAGTTGTACTACCATGTAGCTAAGTGATTTTCTTTATATTTATACTGCTTAAGGTTCTCAAAGTTCTTATATTAATATCTATAGATTGGTGCCATTTATTGATTGCAGAATGTGGGAACAATGTCTCTTCAAAAATTACTTTCCCCTATTCTTTTTTCTAATTAAGACATATTGGGTGACAATGGTTAGTAAAATTCCAATCCCCTATTCTTTATTTCTTTCTCTTCTCTGACTAAAATTGGCCTCATGGTAGACCTTACAATCTTTGTGTACTGCCCATTATTTTTCCTCTTCAGACTTAAATATGAAAATTTATATAGTCCAAATAATTAATCTTTCATCTTTGTCCAATTTATTCAGTTCTTAATCTTAATTGCCATATATGTGGGGTTTTTTTTAAGTTCTAGAATTTCCATTTTATTCCTTTTTGTTGATTTCAGTTGTCAAATGAAAATGTCAATGTTGTCATACACTTCCTACACCGACTTAATTACAATTTTAAAGTTCATGGCTGATAACGTCAACATCTTTGTCATCTATGTTTTTTTCTACTGTGTTTTCTTTTAGTCCTATTCTTAGGTATGCTGTCAAATTTTGCTTAAATTCCAGATGTTTGCATGAAAAATTGGAGACACTCTATGTGGTCTAATCTTGCAGAGAGAACTTTTCAGACCTCTGTCAGGTTGCAGAGGAGCAGAGAACCTCAGTCCAATCAGGGACTGAGCCTCCTCTGTGCTGGATTGCAGTCTGCAGAGTGATTGTCTGCCACTCTGATTTCCCTATTCCTAGTGTATAGTCCCTCAGAGTTTTCAACTGAGAGTCTGAGGATTTCCTAAGATGTTCTTTCACTGCTAATACTTGAAATATAACTTTTGATTACCAAGCAATGTGACATGACAGTCCTGCTCTGCTTTACCATTGCTTTCCCCATACTTTTTAAAATACTTTTGTCTTGTGCAACTTATTTCCAAATGGCTTGTGGGGAAAACTGATGCCAAATGTGGGGCTTTTGTCTTTCAGACTACCGTCTCTCTGGGATTTAGTTGCTTCAAATGTCAGCTACCACAGCGCTAGATTTCAAGTGTTATCTTTCTGGCTCAGTTAGTTGCCTAAAGCCCTGTTGTCTATTTATTCTACATCTTAGTAGAAACTCTGCCTAACTTGACCTCATGATCTCTTTCAATTATTTCAAATGTACTGGGGGAAAAAAGGCAGGCAGAAAATTGAGATCATCTCAGTGAGCATCTTCTTAGCCATAATTGCTTTGGCAATTTCCAATGCATTTGTTGGGGCTGAGGGCTGGTTATCTCCAAATATTCCACAATGGCATATAGGTTATTTTGAATTAAAGTCACTTAAGAAACTGCCAATGCAAGAAGACCCTGTGGACACCTCTCTCTCTCTTTCTCTCTCACTCTCTCCCCCTGAAAGCAGAACATAAACCTCCCATGTGAAAGGTGACCTCCCTGCACTTGGAGGCTAAGGGCTAAGGAAAAAGACACCCTTATCACCAGATTTAGTGAATTAAAGGCCGAGAAATGTACTTGTATATTAACAAATCTTGTCTTTTTTTCTTTCTAATTTACTACCCATGTCCATACTTTGTTTAGATTCCTCACTAATGAGCTCCCAAAACTAAGTCTCTTCATCCTGTCAATTCTTCAAAAATTTATGTTTTCAATGTCTAAAAACTATGAAAATCTGCCTGCTTCAATCATTTCTCTAAGCATCATATATGATCTCCTGTGTGCATGAATTAAGTTGCATTTTCTCCTGTTAATCTGGTCTCCTGCCAAATTTATTATTAGTCCAGCCATAAAAACTCAAGATGAGTAGAGGGGGGAATTTCCCCCTCCCTACACATTCAACAAGTTTTTAAAATTATATGGCTTTCCTGCTTTTTTGTTGTTGTTAGAAATAATTAGTTTAGTATAAACTGTTCCATCATAGCCAAAACAGAAGTCAATATTCTGTATCATTACTAATAGAGAGCATAACTCTTTCTATATTTTGGATTATTTCACCAGTCTTGTTTGTTTAAGGAATTGATGAACTATATTCTGTTTTCATCATCAGTCTCTTATTCATTGACCTGCAGAACTGAATACTTGACTCCAGGTCACTCTGGCTGACCCCCGGGCCTTGTAGGCAGCTCTCCCCTATCTAGCCTAGCTACAATAGCTGTAGTCTTCATGCCTTCATATTGTAAATTCAAATTGTTTTGTTTTTTTAGCTGAGCCATCAGCTCAGCGGCTGCTCAGCTCGAGCCGGGACTTGAATCGCTGTTGCTCAGAGCTCAAATTCTTGAGCGAGCTCTTAACCAACTGAACCACTCAGCCGGCCCTCGAATTGTTTTAAGTATCATCTGTGATTACTTATCTTAATATTTTTTAAAAGATGTCAATCTATGTTTTGTTACATTGCTTTCCTTTTTACAATGTATTGTTTATTTTGATATATAGATTATCCACTCACCTGGAGTTTATTTGGTATATAGTGAGATACCTAAACTAATTTTCTAAAAGTCAAATAAACTGCCAGTTATGCCAATATCATTAATTTAATATTTTCCTACCCAAAGATTTGTGATGCCTTTTTCATTATTTGTTATTACATATTAGAGGTTATATTTTGGTGATGTCTATTTTCTCCTTAATCTATCATTTTTTATTAGGATACTGTTATGTATTAAATAATATATGTATTTGAAGAAATTATTGTTCCTTTTATTTTCCAGGATTTTTCCTCCCATATTTTTAGAAGTATAAATTTATTTGCATTTTAGAATAGATATCTCAAGTTCTTTATGTCCATGTTTTCTTAAAATAAAAAATATACTTTGGGTTTTTTTTGTTTAGCACTACATTGACTAAAAGTATGCTTTTACAAATTCCTAGAACTGATATATTTACAGTACCAAATATCCCCTTTCACGGATAATATTGATCTCATTTATTGAAACTAATTCAGATCTCAGTGAGGTTAGCATTTGATTTTTTATTGGTTATAACTATTTTGTTTTGAATAAATAGGCTATACCTATTTATTCCTAGATATTTTATATGTTTTTGCTACTTTAATTGCTTTTATTTGGCATTGTATTTTATTAACTGGAATCAGATTTTCTTCTGAATGATTTTAAAATATTCATAATTTAGCTGGCTATTTTACATTCTACTCTTTTTAATCTTCATCATTTTTTAATGAACTAGTATTTTTTAATTAAGCTATAGAAACATGTTATTTGTGAAAAATAGTAACAAGGATGTTCAATCAGATTATAAGAAAAAAATGACAATTTTACCTCTTGCTACTTGTATAACTTTATTTTTCTGTTTTAGATCCTATATTTTTAAGCCAAATGTCTCCCAAATAACTTCAATATTAGGTATAATGGTTCATCACATTTTGTTATAAATATTCTTTATACAATTACAGATGTATTCTTCAAATTCCAAATAAAATATTATTTTGTCAGTAATAAATATTGAATTGGCTTAAATGATCCCTTACGTCTTTCAGCTGATATTCATACTAATCACAACTTTATTAAGCTACCTGGTGTGATGATATAATTATTAAGTATGTTAACATTTTAACATTACTTTAAGGTTTTATTCATCACATAAAAACTACATGGTAATGGTGACTTTGAAAATACACCATTGAATGTTGTTTTCTCATTTTTGTTTGACTTTCACATTTTGGGCCTAAAAATATCTTGTCTGTAACATACTTTTTTATACTACCATTGTTAGTTCTTAGAATATAGTATGGTTGCTGTGTGGATAGAATTTGATAACTTTTGAACTTTTTGTAAATGCTTGAAAAGTTTATGTAGTATCTGTTATTTGTTATCTGAGAGATTTGCAAATAAAAGCCTCCTGAACACAGAACAAGTTTTGTAAAATAATCCCTTGACAATTTTCTCAATTTCTTTATTTTTTAAAAAAGATTTCTATTAAAATGTAGATAATATACAATATTATATTAGTTCCAGGTGTACACAATAGTTATTCCACATTTATATACCTAAAAAAGTGATCACCGTAGCCCAGCAACCATCTGACACTGTACTATACTACCAAAATATTATTGACTATATTCCCAATGCTGTACTTTACCTCCCTGTGACTTATTTGTTTTAAACCTAGAAGTTTAAAATTCTGATGCCCCTTCACCTACCCCCCTTTTACAAATTTTTTCAATTATAGTTAACATTCAATTAATTTTATATTCATTTTATATTAATTTCAGGTGTATATCATAATGGTTAGACATTTATGTAATTTAAGAATTGATCCTCCTGACTAGTCTAGTACCCACCTGACACTATACATAGTTATTACCATATTATTGGCTATGTTCCCTATGCTTTACTCTACATCCCCATTACTATTTTGTAATTACCAACGTGTGCTTCTTAATGCCTTCACTTTTTTCACCGTTCCCAGCCCCCATCTCATCTATCACCCCAATAAATCTAGTACTCATTTGACATCAAACATAGTTATTACAATATTATTTACTATATTCCATATGCTATACCCTACATCCCTATGACTACTTTGCAACAACCAATTTGTACTTCTTAATCCCTTCTCCTTTTTCACCCATTCCTAATTCGCCTCCAGTCTGGCAATCATCAAAATGTTCTCTGTATCTATGAATTTGTTCCTGTTTTGTTTGTTTATTTTGTTCTTTAAATTCCACATATAAGAGAAATCACATTGGCATCTGTCTTTCTCTGTCTGACATACTCCACTCAGCACAATACCCTTCGGGTCCATCCATGCCACCGCAGATGGCAAGAACCCATTCTCTTCCATGGCTGAGCAGTATTCCATTGTTTATATGTACCACCCCTTCTTTGTCCATTCATCCATCAATGGACACCCAAGCTGCCCTCAAACCTTGGCCACTGTAAACAATGCTGTAATAAACACATCCCCTTGAAGTAGCATTTAATCTTCAGGTAATTACCCAGAGATGGGATTACTGTGTCCTTCTTAGTCACTGGTCATAGCCTTTGTTTTAAAGTCTATTTTGTCTGGTGTAAGTATTGCTACCACACCTTTTTTTTTTTTTTCTTTTCTTTTTTTTTTTTTTAATTTCCATTTTCATGAAATATCTTTATCCCATCCCTTTACTTTCAGTCTGTGTGTGTTTTTGATCTGAAGTGAGTCTCTTGTAGGCAGGATATATAAGGGTCTTCTTTTCTTATTGATTCAGCCACCCTATCTTTTTATTGGAGCATTTAATCCATTTACATTGAAAGCAATTATTGATAGATATGCAGTTATTGCCCTTTTATTCTTATATTGGATTTATTATTATTATTAATTTTGTCTTAAAGAAGTCCCTTTAACATTCCCTGTAATATCATTTTGGTGGTGAGAAAATCGTTTAGCTTAATATTTGTCTGGAAAGCTCTTTATCTGTTCTATTCTAAATGATAGCTTTGCTGGGTAGAGTAATTTTGCTTGTAGGGCCTTGCTTTTCATCACTTTGAATATTTTGTGTCTTAGTGTGGGCCTATTTGGGTTATGTTGTTTGGAACTCTCTGTGCTGTCAGGGTTTGTGTATCTATTTCCTTCACCAGGTTAGGGAAGTTTTCAGTTCTTATTTTTTCAAATAGGATTTCAATTCTTTGCTCTCTCTCTCCTCCTTATGGTACCCCTATGATGAAAATATTGGGATGCTTGGTGTTGTTCCAGAGGTCCCTTTAAACTCTCCTCATTTTTTTGGATTCTTTTTTCTTTTTGCTATTCTTATTGTGTTTTCTGCTATCTTATCTTCTATATTGCTAATTCAGTCCTCTGCTTCATTTAATCCACTGTTGACTCTCTCTAATGTATTCTTTATTTTAGTTATTGTATTCTTTACTTCTGACTGGTTCTTTTTTATGTTTTCTGTCTTCATTTTTATGTTTCTTATCGCTTTGTTGAAGTTCACCCTGAGATCATTGAGCATGCTTATAACCAGTGTTTGGAACTCTGCGTCTGGTAGATTGCTTGTCTTTGTTTTGTTTAGTTCTTTTTCTGGAGCTTTGTTCTGTTCTTTAATTTGGAACATGTTTCTTTATCTCCTCATTTTGGTTGTTTCCCTGTGTTTATATATTTCTAGGTAGGGCTGCTTTGCCTCCCAGTCTTAGTAAAATGGCCTTATGTCGTAGGTATACTGTGGGACTCAGTTATGCATTCTCCCTGGTCACCACAGTAGGTGCTCCAGGTGTGTGCCTTGTGTGGGTTTTGTGTGCCCTCCTATTGTAATTGAGCCTTAGTTGCTGTTTGCATGTCAATGAGAGAGATTGACCCTCAGACTAATTCATTGTGAGGACTGGCTCTGACTACAGTGGAGGAGCTATAGTGCAGGGGCTGACCCTACAGAGGAGGCTTTGCTTTAGTGGGGCTCTGATGCTTGCTAAGCCTTCCATTTGGTTGTGTCATCCTTGGCCAGTGATGCTCCAGCTCTGTCTGAAGCTGGTCACTGGGGCTGCCAGCCCCAGGGCCTCCTTGGAGAGGACTTGCTGCAGGCCATGTTTAGCTACAGTCTGTGACCTGCCGTGAGCTACCTGTCACGAACCACAAAGCAACCCAGAGATGGCCTCTATCCATGCTGTGCTTGGAGGTGCCTTGAAAGGCCAAGCCACAAACCAAGTCTGGCCTTTGGTAGTGCTGGGCTTTGGGCTGCTCAGCCAGAGGTACAGGATGTGCTGAAGCCAGATGCTGCTTGTTTGAGTTTTGTGAACCTTTGAAAGATTTTAGGAAAGTCCATAGCATGAGCCAAAGCAGGCCTTTTATATGGAAAATCCACTGGAAGTTGCTTGGGTGTGCCCAAAAGTTGGGTAGAGCCTGGTCTCAGAGAATCTCTAGGGCAGGACAGATGAAAGGTGATAGCCAGTGATGGAGGTGTCTGCCTGCACCTACATGCTGAAAAGGGGAGGGCTCAACTAAGAAACAATGGCTTCTGCCAGCTCCTCCGTCTGGAGAAAGCTGTCCCTCTAGCTCTCATTCTGAGGTTAGACAATTCATTTCCTTCCTGCATGTCCCTGGATCTTTTGAGCTGCTGCGTCAGTGCTGGAGCTCAGAGCAAGTGAGTCCATCAGTGAGTAAATCCATGAATCGTCCCTTTAAGAGTGCCTGGGAATGCAGCTGCCCTCTGGCTTACTCAGCCACAACCTCTGCTGGGTTTTTCTATCCAGAAGTTATAGGGACTTCTCTCTCCGGCACTGAAACCCTGGGCTAAGGAGGTCTAGGGCCCTTCACTGTTTGGGGAAAGACCTCTGTGGCTGAGATATTCCTCCCAATTTTTAATGGTCACACATGGGTGTGAGACCAGCCTGTTCTGAGCCACTGCCCCTCCTACCAGTCTTGAGGTGGCTTCTTCTGTATGTTTGTGGTTGTAGGGCTTTAAGTTCAGCTAGACTTGAGGCAATTCTCAATAATGGTTGTTGTGTGGTTTAGTTGTAATTGATGTGGTTCTGCAAGCGGAGGCATGGTACATCAGCTCAGCTACTCGGGAGGGTGGGGCAGCGAGCTCAGGCCATGGTGCCCTCCTCAATTTCTGTTTTTGTTATTGGGTCTTATTCTTTTTTTTAAATTTTTCTTGAGGTAATTTTTGTAATTTCTAGTTCACAGAAATTATCCATTTCACTGAAAATTGGAACAATATTTTCTAAAATACTTCATTATAAAGAAATCTATTTCATCTTAGTTGTCATCATTCTTTCTAATCTTGTTGTTTGTCATATTCCATCCATCACCCCTTTGGATATTATGTTGATTAAATGCAAAAGACTAAAAATAATAATGGTAATGTGCCTTAACCTTGACTGAAGAACTTTACCAGACTTGGTGTGATGATAGAGGTCCAGAAGTTTTGTTAAAAGTAGCAAAAAGTATAGAGTTTCCTATTGGTGAAGAAGTCCCTGGTGAGCAGAAGTGACACCAATTATTCCAGAAAGCAAGTCATGACTGAAACTCACCTAAGGGAAATTTCTCTAATAGACAGTAGTTTTTCTTATTATAGCCAGCTTCCTTGGCGATGAAGGGTTCCTCACTCCGAGGAGGTGAATTGTTACAGCAAGTGGTGACAAAAACATCAACTCATCTTTTACCAACACTACATTGTGTTTACCATTTTTATTATCTGATAAATCATATTTAAATAAATAGGGAACTGATACTTTTATAGCTTATAATATGTAATAGGAACCTATCATGTGATCTCCTTCAATAAGATAACTTATAGAAAAAAATCTCATTTTTATTTTATAGATGCAGAAATTGCACCTCAGAAGCTAGTCTAAAGTCACATATTTTAGAACTGAATTTTTTTTTAAAGATTTTTTTTTATTGGGGAATTGGGGGGATGGGAACAGTACTGGGGACTTGGGGGAAGGGGAACAGACAAGTTGCTGTCGTCTTGTTCTTCAGTCTAGTTGTGGAGGACATTGCTTCACTGGCCCAAGTTGGCACCATCATTGCGCTCTTCCCGGGTGAGGCAGATCAGTCGCTGGCTTCTGGACGGCCGCTCACTGCGGCTGCTGGCCGCTCACGCTGGCTGCTGGCTACACACGGTAGCCCATGGCAACCCACTGCAGCAGGGACTGCAGCCTACACCGTCACCGGTGACTCACGGCAGCCCAGCTCCAGGGTGAGCTGTTGTCAGCATCTTAGATGTGGAGGGCAGTGTCACTGGCCCTCATATGTGGGATCCAAACCGGGACCCTCTGACATCCCAAACCAGTTCTTAACTATTGTGCCACTCAGCCAGCCCTAGAACTGAATTTTTAAAGACAAATTTTCCTGGATAAAAAGTAAAATAAGACTTTGATCTTTATCTTCCAAGAAAGGGGAAATGGTTTGCAGAGGATGGAAAAAACTGGAAGATGAGCACAACTTAGGCAAAGCATAGATCTGGATGGACAGTGCCTTCAGAACTAGGACACGATATAGGGATTTACAACATCTATTCATGGAGCCAGTAAGAAAATATTGAAAATTATGTTTAGCAATGACTCAAGGTGGATGTTTTGGAATAGGATCACCTAACCAAAAGGGAGAAATAAATTGCATAATTACAGCATTTATGGAGATTCAGTGAGGGATACAGCAGGGGAAATAACTAATGATGGTTGCTGAAACAGATGACCAAGAAGAAGGCATGAAGGAGTTTCTAAGGCCATATTACATGGCCTGATGGTGACTTTATGTTCCTAGGCAAGCTGTGTGTGGGTGTGGCAGATGCTCTTCCAGCCAGTCTGGAAAGCTGTTTGCTGAGCAGAGTTTCTAAAAAAAAAAGATGGATAGAACAGTTTTAGAAAATTTGTAAACAGGTTAAATAAACCATATAGGGTCTTATACTTTCTGTAGAAGACATTTCACACAAATTGATATTTACCAAATTTATTTTTAAGTTAGCACATTTTAAAGCTATTTGATTTAAAAAACAAAACCATCATCCTTTATTGCTTATGACAGCTATCATAGATAACATAAATACCATGATAGAGTTATTCATATAAAATATAAATTGAAAAAATTGATATTTCAATAAAAGGGAATATATTTTCAAGACAAAATTACATATAAAAACAACGGTTGGCAAATGTTAAAGCAATGCCCCCAGAGAAATATCTCCCCTGGAAATCTGACAACTCTCAGAGCTCCTAGTATAATGCCTTACACTGTATGTATTCAATGAGTCTTAGTTGGGTAAATAAATGAATTGAGAGAAAAAAGTATCAATTTTCTCTAAAGAGGTCTTAATAAATAAAAAAAAATTGGGTGGTGAACGCACAATGCGATATATAGATTATATATTATAGAAATGTACACTTGAAATCTATATAATCTTATTAACAAATGTCACCCCAACGAATTTAATAAAGATTATAAAAACACTAAGCAAATAAACCATCTTTACAGAATCAGAATGATAAACTAAACTTGAATAATAAATTGAAATTTGCTCAATGAAATATGATAAAACAAGAAAGAAAGCAAACAACACAAGAGATCTCTAGTACTCTATGTATCATGTATACATAAAATTGCATGTTTCAATTTCTTAGTTTACTGGCATGACATTAATGCCACTTAAAAGACATTGAATTCAATTTTCTTTTTAACCTGTAATGATACAAGGGGAAGAAATATTGTCCAGATGCAATGGAAGCAGTTTTCTCTCTTGTCTCTGTCCGCTTGCATTATGGCCACTTATTTTTCTGATTTTTATAATAGGCTTTCTAAGTGTTAAAATCATTAAAATATCCTTGCCTTAATTCCTTCCCTTTAACATAGCTGACATTTTCAAAAGAAAATTTCGTAAAAACTTAATGATTGTACACTATTTTGGGAGGCCAGTTTTCTGTAAACCTTTGTGTACATTTGATTCAGAAATTGCCTTCTAAGAATTTATTCAAACACTATCATAATGAAAGCAACCATTAATTACTAAAATATTGATTATAATGCTTGATAGTGCTTAAAATGGGTAAATTTGAAATTCCTCAAAAATATATGACCTAGTAAAAAATAGAGTATGCAAATAGATGGATAGATGTTTTATATATTATATTATATTCCATGGAATATTAAGAATCATTAAAAATGGTGTTGTGTAATACAATGGTGGTCTTTATCCAGGGATTCATGATAGATTTTATTAGGTGTGAAGCCTTCTTTGAATTATATTTTTTTGGTGCATAAATGTGCATTTTTTTTAAAGAGCATGGTGTGATACATCAGATTTTTTATCAAATTTTCAAAAAGCAGCATGAACAAATGTAGAAAAGTAATTAATCACATGAAAAAACATGTACAATATGTTAAGCTAAAAATATACAGGTTTAAAAATTTTTCAAAATAAGATATCTTGTTCGTAAAAATACCCCCAAAAACTACATATATACACATATACAAATACAAGCATGGAAAATAATATATGCTACAAAGTGTTAACAGTGGCTTTGCCCAGTTAATTTTTACTTTTTTCTTTTTGGTTACCTGTGATTTTCAATATATTATAGAACTGAACATACATATTTATAACAAAAACCAAAACAATGAGATATTTAAGATGTGGAAGGATTCACAAGAGAGAAATTAACAAAGAAAATATGATAGTAAATTAAAAATAACAAATATAGGTCTCTGATTCTCCTGTAGTTAACTTGAACCTCCCTTATCCTCTTTCCAATCAAACTATTTGTCCTTCTCCAAATGTGCCATGTTCTCTCATGCTTTCATGGTTTGGCATTTACTAGTTCTTTCCATTATCATGCTTAACTACCAAGAAAACTCCTATCCTTCAAGTCTTCTCAGTACTCAAAATAGTGGAATATTATAGGGAGTGGTCAATATGCATCATTTGCTTCAATGGAGAAATGAATGAATCAGTCTATTCACGAATTGAATACAGGAAGATGGGTAGAATTGGGTTAATAAAAAGAAGTGGAGAGGACATTTTAGAACAAGACAAAACTTAAGTCAATCAGGACTAATACTTTATTCAAGTCACAATAAAGAGAAAGAGATTCCTATAGAGATTTTGTGTTTAAAAATCATGACAGAACATAGTTGGAGGAGACGATGAAGAAATGTATTAAAAGTTTAAAATTCTAGAGAATTTGAACATATCTGAAAAAAACCCTCTCATTCCGTTCAACATCATTGAGCTAAGAAAAATGTGAGCAGCTTTTCTTTCAAGGGATTCAGTAGAAAAATGAATCACTGTCTCACATTCAAACTTTATACTCCATATGGTTTTTTTGGGTGTTTTTTTTTTTTAATTTCAGGGTTTTTAATGATACTTTTTATATCTGGCAGTGTCTTTAATGTTTCTTATATATTACACTCAACTGATATTTATATCTGCATATATATATATATATACTCATGCCCATTCACACACATACACCCACACTCTCACATATACATAAGCTCCTTTTTTATGTGGCAGAAGGCGATTTCATTTAATGATGGCAGTGATTGATAGTTACACATTCACAATCCATTGCTTCAATACCTGCTCATAATCCTACAATATTAAAAAGAATCCCTTAACATTTACTCTTGATGCTCTTTAGAAAGCAAATATATTTCTGTTCCTGAATAAAACACTGAGTATTAAAGATTTAGATAAATTATACTGACTGGAGCCAGTGGTGTCCCCTGCAGTGAATTAAAAAATACATTTAGCATGAAAACAAGGAACAGCTGTTATTTCTACAGTCATTGTTCAAATGGCTCCAGTGAGCTGCATTTTCCATAGTGTTCCTTTGACTTCTCATAGATAGAATGACTTATGGGTTTTTTATGTCTATGAAAGAATAAACAGGGTGGCAATGGTCATAATGATTTAACTCATATCTTAAACTATATTATTGAGGTTGAGTAACAATTCAACAAAACAGAAAGAGCCAGCTTAGACAGGAGAACTCTAGATTAGCAAAGTTCTTCCCCTAACACTGTGGCACAGAGCCATGAGAACTTACATCCTTTATTAGCAAGATAGAATCATTCCATTACACTCCATTTAGGATAAGTGATGAGACAGAGGAGTCTTGGGGAAATGAACTCCGTCTCTTCAGGTTTAATCCAGGATGTGTTCAGGAGCCACTGTACTAGTTAAAGAGTGTCTTTTGATAGACTAAACTTGAGGGTATAATGGTTGATTTCTCCATAACACCAAAATAGCAAACACAAATGTTATTGAGACAGTCTCACTCATTGGTATGGTGTGATCTGAATAGTGACACCCTTCTATATAGATACCTATTCTAGTTGATTTTAAGGAGCATCGACATGCATGGAGAGTAAGTTTTTTAATTAATGTTTTCTAGGTAAAGGGTCATATGTGAATATGATTAATGAGGCTTTGCTTCCCAAATAGAACTTATCTTCTTTTATATGTTAGATATAAAGCAGGTTGTTAAATGAAAAATAAAAAGACAAATGGTACAATGAAAAGAACATGGGAAACACTTTAGATCTAGACGAACTGGGATTTAAATTATAATTTGCCATTTTCTTGCTGGATGACTTTAGGAACTTCCAAGCCTTAATTTTTTCATCTATAAATTTTACATAAAAGTCCACTTGCCAAGGCTGATATAAGGATGGAATTAGTACAATTCAAATACAATGTTAACAAATGGATGTATTATTTTTCTACTTTTTGCCTATTTTTGTCTTTCTAAACATAATCTGCTGGCGACAGCCTCTTCATTTTTCTTTGGACTTTTTCTTGGGTTGGAATATTTGTCTCTTCTACCTTCTTTTCCATTTTGTCTATGTTGCCACCTCTGATTGCTTCAAAAAGGAAAAGACCACTTTTTCCTCTGAAATCCTAACGTCCTCATTTCTGAACCTTGCTAGATTTTGACATTTTGGAGATCAGGAAGTGTGTTATGCCCAGAATCTAGCATAATGCCTTCCTCGTGGTGAATGCTTCATACGTATTGCACCCTGACTGCTGACTGCTTAAATGTATGATGAGTGAATAAAAGAATGAATAAAGTGTTAATCTAAAGATATTTACACTTTAACTGCTTTCATATACATTCTTTCAAGGATGGAGGGGGTATATTATTTTTATTTAAAACAATAAGAGCTGCTACTAACTTTTAAGCACTTAATATGTAATATATAATGAGTATATCTGTATAAATATAGATATAGCTATCCATTACGTATCATATATCAACCCTGAAAGCTAGATATTATTATCTTCATATCACACATGAGTAATTAAATAATAGTTCTAACACCCAATCTTACATAGCTAGTAAGCACTACTGCTGAGATTTGAATGAGGTTCGTATCTCAAAACTAAATTCTATATTTCACATTACTAATTGAAATAAAAATCCCAAAGATTTTGTGATTTGGCTTAAAATGTCAATTCAGGAACAGAACTAAAACTAGAACTTAGGTCTCCTGAAAAAAAAAAAAGAAGAAAAATAGGAGAAGAGAGAACAGAATGGGCAATCTGCATTTAAACTCTAACCTAGATGGACAATTTGAGGTTACATAATAAGGAAGGTTAAAAATTTTCCATAAGAATATGTTTCTGGAGATCTGTATCCTTGTCTATGAATGTGGATCAAGATACACATTGCTGTGTCTTATTACCACTCCAAGGAGTAAAGTTCTGAACAAAAGACAGGGATATAGAAGCACATCATTAAATTCCTCATTACTCAAAGCACAGTAGGAAGAGTAAGAAAGAGATTTTCAGAACCCTTTCTGGGGTCTAATTAGTTTTGCATTTACTCAGTGGTGCTGTGGGCCAAGAAAAAGCATCCATTCATATAAAGATGAATAAACCCATGAAGAGAGGAAATCCTCATGGTCTCTTGCTTAAATTACTGCAATAGCCTCCAAAAATGGTTTTCTGCATGCACTTTTGCCATTTTATAATTATTTTTAAACTGGAGAGCCAGAATGTTATTTTTTAAATTTAAGTAATTAGATAAGACCACTTTTTCTATACACAATCCTCCATGACTTCCCTTTATACTTAATATTAATGTTCTATTTTACATTTTTGCATGCCCTTTATTGGGCCTTGATCTTCTGTCTCTTTCTGTGACACACTCTTGACTTGATAGTCTTCTCAAAGTTTATCCACCAAAGAACCAAGGCACTGCCCATGATGAGAACTTTGCCTGTGCTTCGTTCTTCATCTAGAGTGTTTTCATTCTTCTTCTGTCAGATATCAGCTTGAACAGCACTTCTTCTAAAAAAGCATTTTACTCATATAGAACGGTGTGATTTATTTTCAAACACTTATAACAATTTGTAATTATATATATATATTAATGTGTTTATTTAACATTTCTTCCCATTTAACTGAAGCTTCATGAGGACAAAGATATAGTATTTGTATATATATTTATATATATATATGTAATGTAAATATATATATTATATATATATAATATATGTATACAATTGTATTATATGTAATCATATATTGCTTATATTTTATTTTTTTATCTATAATATATTATTTATATATACCATAGTCATATTTAATTATATATACATATGTATTAATATAAAACCCATCTATTTAGTTACAAAACCATAGTTCATGGAACAAAAACAAAGACTGAGTAACTATATATAAGATTAATTGTTAATCCAATATAGAAATAGCCTGGAATTTGGAAACATTTATTACTTAAATGAGGTTATTTTCTAGATTTTCTATAGAACTGCTAAATTCACCAAGACCCAAAGTTAGTTGTCATTGATATACACCTACTTCTCCATCTCCTTTTCAACTAATTATCTAATGTCACAGACACTAGGCTAAAGCATATGAGTTGCTTTTCTAAGAGGAAGGTCATTAAGGCCGCATTAAGATTGCCACTTACCTTATCAACAAAATGATGTCCCAGTAGGCATTATTTAGCAGTTGTAAAACCAATTAAGTATAATGGCAACACTCTTAGTAAAAACAACAGGGGTTTATCGGTCACAGGAATATACTCACCATGCTAAAATGGAAGAATGAAACAAAATACAAGAGCAGTATTGATTATTTATGTTGAAAGATCTTTTCAAAGAACCAGCTCTTTGTTGCATTAATTTTTCCAATTGTCATTTTGTTCTCTCTTTCATTTAATTCTGCTCTAATATTTTAGTAACCCCTTCCTTCTGCTGGCTTTGGTTTTCATTTGGTCTTCTTTTTCTAGTCCTTTAAGGTGTAATGTTAAATTATTTATTTGGGATTTTTCTAGTTTGTTGAGATAGACATGTAATAATATAAATTTCCCTCTTAATATTGCTTTAGCAATATCCCAATAATTTTGATACTTTGTATTTTTACTCTCACTTGTTTCTATGTATCTTTTGATCTCTCCTTTTATTTCTTCTTTGACCCAGTCAATCTTTAATAGCAGGTTGTTTAATCTCCACATACTTTTGGTATTTCCTGCTTTCTTTTTGTGGTTGATCTCCAATTTCAAAGAATTGTTGTTAGAGAATATGTTTGATATGATTTCAGTCTTCTTAAATTTGCTGAGGCAAGTTCTGTACCCCAAAGTATAGTCTATATTTGAGAATTTTCCATGTGCACTAGAAAAGAATATATAGTCTGGTGTTCTAAGATGAAAGGCTCTGCAAATGTTTAATACAATTGGCAAACCCCTGGCAAGATTTACTAACAACAACAAAAAAAAAAGATACACGTAAACAGGATCAGAAATGAAAGAGAAGTTATGGTGGATATCGCAGAAATACAAAATATCATACAAGAATACTATGAAGGTCTATATGCCACAAAATTCAATAACCTAGAAGAAAGCAGCAAGTTCTTAGAAATATGTAACCTTCCTAGACTAAAAACTGGAAAATCTAAATAGACCAATTAAAAATAAGAAAATTGAAACAATCATCAAAAACCTCCCCAAAAACAAAAGCCCAGGACCAGATGGCTGTACAAGTGAATTCTACCAAACATTCAAAGATGATTTAATACTTGTCCTTCTCAAACTCTTTTAAAAAATTGAAGAAGAGGCAATACTTCCTAACTCATTTCATGAGGCCAACATTACACTGATACCAAAACCTGGTAAGCATAACACAAAAAATGAAAACTACAGACTAATATCTCTGATAAATACTGATGCAAAAATCCTGAACAAGTACTAGCAAATCAAATACAACAATACATTAAAAAGATTATACATCACGATCAAGTAGGGTTCATCCCAGGAACACAAGGTTGGTTAAACATATGCAAAATCAATCAATGTGATACACCACATAAAATAAAGTATAAAAATCATGTGATCATATCAATAAATGCAAAAAGAGCATTTGACAAGATACAACATCCATTTATGATTAAAACACTTAATAAAATGGAACTAGAAAGTATCTAAACATAATAAAGGCCATATATGACAAACCTCAGCTATTATCATAGTTTATGGTGAAAAACTAAAAGCTGTTTCTCTGAGATTAGGGGGGTAAAAGAATGACCCCAGTCTCCACTGTTATTCAACATAGTATTGGAAGTCCTAGACAGAACAATTAGGCAAGAGAAAGAAATAAATTGCATCTAAATTGGGAATTGAAGAAGTCTAATTTTCACTTTTTCCAGATGATCTGACTCTTTAGATAGAGAACCCTAAATATTCCACCAAAAACTATTAGAAACAATAAACAAATACAGTAAAGTTGCACGATACAAAATAAATGTACAAAAATCCATTGCATTCCTACATACTAATAATGAAATTTTTAAAAAAGAAATGAAAAAGTAAAACAATTGCTTCTGTAATTATAACTAAAAAAATAAAATACCTAGGAG
Source organism: Hipposideros armiger (assembly GCF_001890085.2). Taxonomy (NCBI): domain Eukaryota; kingdom Metazoa; phylum Chordata; class Mammalia; order Chiroptera; family Hipposideridae; genus Hipposideros; species Hipposideros armiger. The sequence goes on along the minus strand of NW_017731433.1, from coordinate 291,167 downwards.
TAAACTTAACAAATGATGCGAAGGACCTGTACACTTAAAACTATAGGACATTATTAAGAGAAATTAAAGAACACAATTTCTTTGGGGCAGTAGAAGAGGTTAAAAGGGAGTCAAATATGTGGTGATGGAAGGAGAACTGACACTGGGTGGTGAACACACAATGCAATATATAGATGATGTGATATAGAAATGTACACTTGCAATCTATAATTTTATTAGCTAATGTCACCTCACTACATTTAATAAAGATAAAATAGAAAACAAAATAAAATGAACTTTCATTTGAAAATCTTTTACATTATTTTAAAAAGTCAATTTAAAAAGTAAAAATTGCACCATTATGTCACTTATTTCAGTGAAGGATTTGAAGTATTGAAGCTTTTTTTCACAATAGTTGTTCATGTAAATATAAAATTAAATTTTCTATTTGCATTACTATCTACCACTGAAAATCTCTCCTGGGAGTTATTTTAATCTATGAAAAACACAATTATTGATTCTTTAGTGTATTTCTATTGGATTTAGAACATAAGTAAAATTCTAGAACTAGCTAAAGTTCTATTTTAAAGTATATAATGATAATTAAGAATGCAAAATGCTGATGAATATATTGATTAATTTGTCTTTGATTTAACATTGGTGGGACCCAGATACGGTATGACAAAAGTAATCATTGAGTACATTGTGACCATTCCCTTTTGTTTTTACATAAAGTTTTATATTTTATGTTATAAAATCAATAGATGTTTATAATAAAATATTAAAAATTTGCCAGAATATATTATATATAACTTAAAGATCTTTCAATTCTCAATCCCATCCTCTAGATATAACTAATGTTATCAGTTTTGGGGGTTTTTTGGTATGTATGTATCAATATCTCTCTCACTATATATATATATATATATATATATATATATAGAGAGAGAGAGAGAGA
>NW_017731433.1:280583-285935 GCF_001890085.2 Hipposideros armiger | reverse complement strand
AGCTGTCGTTCAGCATCTTAGCTGTAGAGGGCAGTGTCACTGGCCCTCATATGTGGGATCTGAACCGGGGCCCTCTGGTGTCCCAAACCAGTTCTTAACCATCGCACCACTCGGCCGGCCCGACTTGAACTTTACTTTTGTGTTTGTGTAACACACTATGATTTTTGTCTACCTAATATTTAGATAACTTCCTCCAGCCTAACTTTATTTTTAATAGAATGCTAATTTTATTCCAATAAGCTACCATTTTCAGATGATCATACACTTCACTGGGCCATAGCAATTCAATTTTGCTTCCCAATGCTTTGTCCAGGAATGACTATATAATACCATTTAGATTAAGGAGCTGTGAGTGGAAATCTGTGGGAGCACTTCAGAATATACTTCTCTTACTCTGAAAACAAAGTATGGAAGAAGATGCTCTCTTTTTCTTTCAATATGCTATGGTATCTAGAAGTGCAATAACCATCTATGATCATGGGGACTGTTAGTCTGACATCCTCATTGGTACAATAGTAATCTAGTGAAGAGTGTAGAGAATTCAGATTATTGATGATGCTGAGTCACTGATTAACAAAGTCTAGAGCTAATTATCCAGGCATGGTGTTATGTGAGATAGATTTCTTTACTGCTAAGCCATATTACTAAATTTTATAGATCTTTTACATGAAATTGTGTGTGTGTGTGTGTGTGTGTGTGTGTGTGTGTTGAGTGTTTGTCTAGGAAAGAGGAAAAGGGCAAAAAAATAATAGTTAAAATCTGACCTAGCTCCAAGCAAAATGAAAATTAATTAGGTCATTTTTGATGTCTCTGATAGTCTTATGACATAAAGAGTTTCATTAGATCTGCATACTATCAAGGATCATATCTTGTTAACCATCATAATTAGCTTATGCAAATAGTAAGTAATAATAGTACTCAAATTCTGTCCTTTTTTTATACTGTTGAATCAGTTGTTCATGAAGAATCTTACCTGAACCCCAATGTTTCAAACAAATGAAAGAAAATTTATATTGTCCTAAGCAAAGCATAGGCAATGGAATGGAAGTTTGCTTCTTAGATCACTGCTTTTCCTCATTCTGTGAGGCCATACCTAGGCGTGTTTCGTGGAAACCCTAGAGTTCAGTATGAAAATCACAGCAAAACTGGGATTTGTGCCTAGGATTCCAGTCGCAAACTTAAGACAAAGTAAATCTTATATACGGACCAATGAGTTTATGCTACATTCGTGCCCTGCATGTTCTCACTAAATATGTTTAAATGATGGTGATAATTTTCAGCGTCATAACTAAAAGTTTATTTGTCAAAGTGGAAATGGAAATGATATATTTTATATTTGGTTGTCAAAAAAGTCATAATGCATTTAGAAACATAGAAAAAANAGAGAGAGAGAGAGAGAGAGAGAGAGAGAGAGATCTCAAAGTGTGTGCATCTATTTAGTATATACCAAAGCAATATATAATAATTTATATATTTTATTTATAATTTATATGAATATTATATGTAGTCCCATATTTATTAGAAGTCAGAAATAAATATAAAGCAAGAAAAGAGTATTACTTTAATTAAATTTTATTGGGGAACAGAAGGCACATAATAAAAGGAATGTCAAAAATGGAGAAATAATACAATTTGGTGAGTAAACGGATTTGGGGAATGGAGAGAGAAAGGCATCAAGAATGATCTCATGTTTATAGTAACATTCATCAAGATAGGAATTACAAGAATGAGTTCAGGAAAAAAATAAGACATGATAGCTTTATGGGACTTGGCATTACAGGTGAGAGTTTTTTTTCCTACCAGAGTTAAAAAAACATTGGTAAATATATCACAAAAGTTATTAATTAGGTTTGTTTTTGACTGCAGGTAACAGAAAACTCAACCTCAAAAATGTATTAAACAATCAAAAAACTGATTGGCTTCTTAATAATAAATGTCCATAAATTAAGAGTGAATGAGGCTTTCTTGTTTGGTCCAGTGATTCAGGGATAAAATCAACAGCTGTTATTATTTCCACTCTGCTGCATGTATTGTTAGCTTTATCTTCAGGCTGGTCACAGCCAATAACAATCAAGGCTATACTTTTCCTTTTTCATATTGACTAGAGAGAAATAAAATAGCTCAACTATCATTAAAAGACTTGACCTTCAATTTGTTTGAATCAACTTAACTCATGTGCCAGTTCCTGAACTGTAGTGGACACAAGTGAATGTTTTGTGGTTACTTCTGGGTAAAAGTGGGTGTGATGGTGATTCCTTGGTTGGCTCAGATATAATAAGGCCTATTCCTGGCTAGGGTCATTTCCCCAACCAGGGTTTCTGTGTAATGGGTGTGTGGGTGAAATAGTTTATGAGGTATAGAGCGCAATATCCATTACAGGAGGTGGGTAATGTATAACCGTTCAATAATTATGTGGTCAAGAGGATTCAATAAATGGTCATCTATGTATTTAATAACTAGGAATGTACTGCCTTTGGAGAAAGAATCTGAAATCAGCATTTATTAAGTTAAAGAATTAACAGGAAAGAAGGTGAAGAAGTGGATACAGTAATCTGGGATCACCCTTTCAAGAATTATGGCTTTTGAAGAAAGGAGAAAAGAAGGTAATAGCTAGAGAGGCACCATTATACATTAATATGGGATGATTGATTCAAACAATGAATGATAAAGAACATGTCTGCAATATTGCACTAAAATATATATTGGGTTGTCGGAAAAGTCATGATGCATTTTTGCAATGAAAAAACATAGAAAAAAAAAGTTATGACTTTTCCGACGACCCAATATTTTGACAATTCTCAGAAGTTATTTCACATCATGGAAATATCTCAATTTAAGGATTACTTATACTCATAAATCAGTGATTAATTCTGATGTTAATATTGTTCAAATCTTGCTTCATTTTGACATCTATATGTAGTGAAACAATACGCACTTTATTTCATCCTATGAGACTGTGATAAGACTGTTTTTTTTCTCAGGGATGGTGGGATGCCTAAATATGATAATGTACATGAAGTTCCTAGCACAGTCATTGACATGTAGTAGTGCTCAGTATTATCTCCATCAGTCTCTCCATTCCCTGAGTCTCACTAAGAAAATAAAGAAGCTAACCTAGATTATCTCTAAGTCTAAAAGTCAGTTATTCTATGATTTTAATTTAAGAATACATTTAAAGAAAGGAAGATGCAACTGATGAGAGGAACAATTTGAAATCACCCCACTCTGTAAGCAGGAGAGTTTCCTGCTCTTTCTTCTGGTTTGAGGATTACTAGTGCCTTGGTTAGCCATGACTCTTTATGATCTGTGCCCTGTTCTATTATATAAGATCTAAGCATCTGTGAGTTAATGAATAGGGAAAAATGTTGGTTGCCTTTAAGACAGCCTTTAAGTCTCTTTACATTATACCCTACTTTTGATCTCTGCTATCATTTTTGCATAACCTGTTTATCAAGTAAAAGCTATGTTTGCATAAACTTATAAGAAATTAAAATTATGTTTCTCCAAGAAATTTACCAACAGCAGTCTACTATTCTATAAGTAAAATAGCCAGTAATCGCTATGCTGTGAGTGTAGTATCTGTGGTCCTAATTTACTACACCAATACATAATATACCCTTGTTTTTGAACTATCCCTTTTCCCCATAAATAATCACAAGCATCTTGTATACCAGATCAGTGATGGTCACTGCATATTATTATAAAGTTAATGCATCTTACGATCATTCTGGTTTGGGCTGTACATCATCTTAGGCAGAATTGTCAGCTTCGTGCTTGCAGCTGCTCTCAATCTGTCATCATAAATGATAAATGAGCACAGGCGTCTTATTTTCTATTGTACATTATCGTCACCACCAGAATGCAAGGCCAGCATATCTTGGCTTGCTCATAAGACCCTTTATGAAGATAAGAACTTTACTAGAAAAGCAGGGAAACTTTACATTTCTAAGTAAATAAATAAAACTGTAAATCTGCCAAAGTTTTGGCTCAAAACCATTGAAATTTTAACTAAAGCTTTATTCCTGAATATACAGAACTTGACTTAATTACTTCAATTATTTCAAATTCCATGTTTCTTGGTCCGTGAAATAGAACTGGTAAAATTTCTCAAATGGATATTGTTGAACACTTGTCAGTAAACGCGAAATAAATAATATTGAACAATTATCCATAGGTCTCTCGCATTTCTGTATGCCTTCCATTTGTTTTGGACTGTTTTTTTCATGGATATTTGTATAGCAATCAGTCTTGGAAGGCAAAGATTGTATCTCCTTCTGGAATAAATGACAGGTTTGCCTGCAGTTTCAGGAATACAAAGAGCATCTCTCTCCAAAGCAAATGTCAGGAATGCTTATAGTCCAGTATAATACAGACGTCTCCCCTTGGAGCACAGGACGGGTATGTTACTGCCTACCATAACATATTGATGTTTCCTATATACTAAGGATTCCTCCCCTGTAATGCAATCACTGAGTATATAGGGATCTATCAGCATCCACCTATGTTCCTGAGAACTTGGAGCAAAAGAATGGAAATATATTGCAGCTTATGATGTTTGTTGTGCCATAAGAAATAAAGTCCTTTGTTTCTGTCCTCGGACTCTTATTTCTTCTGTCAGTTTCTTCTATGAAACTTTAGCAGGTTATCTTGTGAGATTACAAGTATGGTAGAAGCGAGAGTTTTCACAATTCTTGACAATATGTGTACAAAAATGATAAAGGTGGTTCTGAAGGTTTCAATGGAGGATTTATTTTGAGAAACCATATGCAATCCAAGCAATTAACAACAAAATGCTTATTTATATTTATTTTTATCCCATTCTTGATTTTTCAAAATCTACTGCCAATAAGTTTTGTATAGTATCAAATATGTTATATTGCTGAGGGAGGAGCAATATCAATGTTATCATGTGGGAAATAAAATCTTTGGAACAAATATTAAAATATTTCTTTAGAAACCAGAATTAATTTGTGTATATAGAATGTATTATTCTGGGTGACTGCTTATTTCAGAACATGTAAACAATACTTAAAATGAATATTAATAATGGAAATGTCTCTAAGTTTATGTGTAGAGAAATACATTCAAGGGCGTTTTAAAATGAATTTGGCTAGACTAGGTATTAGGTTGGAGACCTATGATTCTATATCCTATGTTTCTACTAATTAGTACTTTCTTGGAAGAAGGTTCTAGTGACTTGAACTTTACTTTTTTTTTTTTTTTAAGATTTTTATTGGGGTATTGGGGGGAGGGGAACAGTGCAGGGGAACTGGGGGAAGGGGAACAGACAAGTTGCTGTCCTTTTGTTCTTCAGTCTAGTTGTGGAGGACGTTGCTTCACTGGCCCAAGTTG
>NW_017731433.1:267580-279043 GCF_001890085.2 Hipposideros armiger | reverse complement strand
TGCTCAGCTCGGGCTGGACTTGAACTGCTGTTGCTCAGAGCTCAAACTCTTGAGCGAGCTCTTAACCAACTGAGCCACTCGGCCGGCCCAAAACATGTTCTTAATGTAATGGCTTACTCATAAAACCAATCTGGCAATAAAAGATTTCAAGAAAAGCAATAAATAAAACTTTCAATATTGTAGTAACCACCTCAGGTAACCACCTTTAAATATAATTTCAGGTGAGAAAAATACAAAAAGGGTAAATAGTAAACAAAAACAAAACAAAACAAGCAAACAAAAGAAAAAACATACTTCTTTTTCTTGGAACAAAGCTCCCTTTTATAAACTATCAAGAAGGAAGCTTTAGGAATTGGTGCCTATTATAAGTAATCAGATTTGCCCTTAAAGAAAATAAATTCTACTACATATGAAGGATGAAATTAAAAATTACTAGCACTTGACATTTATTTTTTGCATTGGTGAAGGTAATCAAAGCCAAATTTTATTGAATGTGAAGAGATGCTGCCTAAGTAAACAGGGGCGATTTAGAACCATTCATCTCTAGTATTTTATTCAATTTACAATCTTGCAAAAAAAATCAATAGGCCTAGTTCTCTTCTTGTCTCCCCTCCTTTCTGCTAGCTGCATGCCATTAATCTGAGTTTAACAGGCACAGTAGTTTTAATGGATGTTGTCTTTAAGGTAATGGAGCAATTCATCCCTGGGATCACTAATTTCTCTGCTTGGGCAATATGGTAACCTCTTCTTTCCTGAGACCTTCTGGAGATGCACTAATGCTATGGTTTCTTATAGTCAAAATTCTCCCTGTTGTCCACTGAAAACTTTTAGATCAACTCTGCTTTCAGCCTTGAGACATAATACATTGTAGAATTGAAGAGGGAATAGACAGAATCTGTAGAACAATCGTCAGAGAGTACATGACAAGTGAAGATAAGTCAATTAAGACATCAATTGATTATTTATATTTCTGCCGCAAAAGGAGTTAAATATAATTAACAATAACAGTAGTCATTGATTAAGAAGTGCTTATTCTATGCCAAAACCTGAGTTAAGTAATTACGCATTATGTCTTTTACTTAGTCACTGAATAATCTTAAACTTTTCTTAATCTCATAACTTCTACCTGAAACCTTCTAATGGCTTCCCATTCTCTTAGGTTTTATTATTTGATTTTTCAAATTTATTTGTATTAAATTAGTTAGGGTGACTGGTTAATAAAATTATATAGGTTTCAAGTATACAATTCTGTAACACGTCATCTATATATTGCATTGTGTGTTCACCACCCAAAGTCAAATTTTCTTCTGTCACTGTATTATGATCCATCTTTGTTATCATGACTTGCTTCCTCTTTTTTTTTTTTTAACTATGTATGTAACACAATGCTCACTGAGGCTCTATATTTGGGAATTGAGCCAATCCTTTGGTTATAGATACTAAAGGGAGACTATTATAACTTAGATCGCAGGTCACAACAACACTTTTCTTTCCATATACATTTGTAGATGCCACCTGGCCTAGACTTTCACTGAAGTTCTAACAATCACTTTTGAGCCTCCACAGTTTGCAGAATCTCAGTCTATCTCCTACCCTGTTCAGGACCAATGTCTATTGGCTTGTCAGGTTTTCTCATTAAAATGTTTGCATTTAGATATGTTTCTGCAATTTTTCTGATGGCATTTGCAGTTTCAAGCTCATCCCATGACTGTTTGACAGTTTCTTCTTATGCTTTGGTTGGTATATGTTTCTTCCCTTTTTTCTGAGTTCATCTCTGCATAGCTCAGGATTTTTTAAATCTAATATGTCAGTGCATTTTGAATGGGAGGGTGTCTTAGGACAAGTAAACTTCCATACATCCCCATACCATATTTTGTTGGTAAACCTAATTGCATTTTCTCTCCTTTATTTACTTATGAAAATTAATACCAATCAATAAAACTTGAATGATATATTGAAAAATGTCAGTATTATTAATCTTAAAAATATTTTTGATTGAGCTCATATGAAGACATCTGTACATCTAAGCTTATGTATCTAACATGAATACCTTCAAAATCTCATTATCAATAACTCTCTTTCCTTCAAATATTCAAAATCCTGCTATGTTAGGTTGCTGTATACTTGGCCTATGACTTTAATAGTTTTCTATTTTTTTAAAATCGTTTTGAGTTTTTAATTAACTTTATTCTTTGTGAAGAAAGAATCATTTCATTAGAATAACTCAACTTTTTATTTATATTTTGGATAGTTAATTTTTAGGCCAGCTGTGCAATGATACCTTTAAGAATTTCTTTTAAATTTTGTATTGTGGAATTAATTAGCCTGTCTCTGGGATCCAATAGCTTCCTCTGGGGTTTATTCCTTGTTTTACCAACGTATATCCACAAATAAATTTTTCAAAAAAAGGTGCATAGGGCAAAACTTCCTGAATACTGTTATGACCATGAATTCTTCATTTCTTTCTCTCACTTGAATCTGGTAGGATATGAATTTTTAGAAACATTAATCTTCTTCCTTGGGGACATTTAGTAGTCAACATTTCTGACAAACTTTGTAGATGGTGATATTTTTTTCTCTGAATATTTTTGTTATTTTTAATTTTTTTTGATAGTTTGAAATACAATGGGGTATTTCTAGCTTTGTATCTCTTTCTTATCATTCAATAAGTCTTTTTAAGGTAAAGATTTGTTTTTTCTCTCAAACTTGGAAAAAAAATTGTCTAATACTTAATTGTTGGTTTTTCCCATTTATTTTCCATGCCTTCGGATTCTAAAAGCAACTTTTGCTTCACATCAGCCATTCTGAATCACTTGTCTGTCTGTTAGCTTTTCTTTCCTATTTCTTCTACTTTTGTTAGGCTCTAATAGAGTTTCTTGGTTTTATCTCACAGCTCTTCTATTTCACTTTTAAAATTTTGGAATATTACTTAGTAATAAGAAAAGAATGAAATACTACCATTTGCCACAACATGGATGGATCTAGAGATTATCATGCTAAATGAAATCAGTCAGACAGAAAAAGTCAAGAACCATATGATTTCGCTGATATGTGAGATATAAAACTGAAAGTAACAAATGAGCGAGACAAAAAAACAAACAAACAAAAAATCATAGACACAACCATTGAGTAGTTACTAGAGGGTAAAGAGGGTCAAATATATGGTGATGGAAGGAGAACTGACTCTGGGTGGTGGGCACACAATGCAGTATATAGATTATGTATTATAGAAATGTACACTTGAAACCCATATAATTTTACTAACCAATGGCACACCGATATATTTAATAATAATTAAATAAAATACATTTTTGATCATTATATACATATATATATATATATATATATATATATATATATATATATTTTTTTTTTTTTTAATTTCTTTTTAGCTGAGCCATCCTGCCATCTGTTGGCAGCTCAGCGGCAGCTCAGCTCGGGCCGGAAATTGAACCACTGTTGCTGAGCTCAAACCTTTGAGTGAGCTCTTAACCAACTGAGCCACTCAGCCGGCCCTTGATCATTATATTTTTGACTGACAAGAATTCTTCTTTGGATTTTCTTTTTCCTTTTTAGAACCAGCCAATTTTTATTTTATAGGTGCATTGTTTATTTAGAAAATTCTTTTGAAGAAATAAATTATAATCAAGTACTTTTCTTCCCTCCAGGACATTTATTTCCTTCAGTTTCACATTGTTTCTTATTTTGGAATTTTTTAAAATTAAATTTATTGGGGTGACATTGGTTAATAACGTATAAATTTCAAGTGTACAATTCTATAATACGTCACCTATGTATTGCATTGTGTGCTCACCACACATAGTCTAGTCTACTTCTGTAACCATATATTTGACTCCCCCTACCCCCTTCCCCTTTGGTAAACTTCATACTTGTCTGCATCTGTGAGTGTATTTATTTTGTTTGTTTGTTGTATTCTGATTTATATCCCACATATGAGTGAAATCATATGGTTCTTGTCCATTCCCACCTGACTTATTTCACTTTCTATGATGCTCTCAAGTTTTAGATTCCCTTCCATTTACTAAACAATCAGCTTGATTAAAACATAGGTGGCTGTATTGTTTTTATCTGCTTTTCTTCAAAATGTGTGTGTCTCTGAGTGGGTCACATCTGCCTCAGGCAGACAGGCAGGCAGGCAGGCACTCAGTTCTCTTTCATTCCAGTTGCCAAAATTGGGAGGACCCATGTCTGCAGATTCAAAGATTTGCGGGAAAATTTCTCTAATTTTTAGAAAGTATTTCTCTGGATTCAGCTCGGGATCAAACAAACGTATGCATATTTTTATATAATTCCATTGATTACAACTGTGATAGCTCTATCCCAACCAAAACATAGAACATTAACATTGCCCCAGAAGTGCTCTGATGTCCTTTTCTTATAAATTTCTAACTTTTCTGAAAGGCAACATATTTTCCTATCACTGTAGTTTAGTTGGAATCCATATGAATGGAATAGTACTGTATATATACCTTTCCCCCCCACCCCGTTCTCTCATAAAAATATGAATCAGTAGTTTATTCTTTTTAATTGCTAAATATCATTCCCATTTAATGGACATACGTCAGTTTCTTTTTTTATCCATTTACTTGTTGATAAACATGCTGGTAATTTTGTTTACTATTATGAATAAACTATATAGATCTATACATTGATGTGTTTTCATTCTTCTTAGGTAAATACTTAGAAGTGGAATTTCTGGGTTGCTCATTGGTATGTGTTTGGCTCTATAGAACACTGCCAAACAATGTATGTAGAGTTTTTGTTGTTTCGCACCTTCAACAGCACTTGCTATTTTAGTCTTTTAAATTTTGACCATGTTGGTGTGTTCTGATTGCATTTCATTGTGGATTCAATTTGCATTTTCCTGATGGCTAAAAATGTGGAGCATATTTTCATGAATTCATTACTTTTAATATTGTCACTTTATATTTTAGCAGTTTGGCTTTTCTGTATCATTTCTGTATCACCATATGTAACATGTCTAGTAAAGAATGTTGTCCAGTTTTTATTGGTATCTGCTATTTTATTATTAATGTTTAGGAGTTCTTATGTATTCTATATACAAACTCTTTGTCAGACAGATATTGTGGGTACTTGATTTCAGTTTATAAGTTAGTTTTTCTTTTATCTAAATGTTTTTTAAAGGAAAGACGAGTTAGGTTTAAAAAGTCAAATTTATCAATTTTCCTTTTACATTTAGTGCCTTTTGAGTTCCAGGAAATGCATGCTCATCCCAAGTTTGCAAAGATCTTCTCTTGTGTTTTCTTCTAGAAGCATTTTAGTTTTAGTTTATAAATTTAGGTCTCTAATTGATATAGAATTAATTATTCTAAATATTATGAAGTAGGGGGTGAGATCATTTTTGTCTCTGTGTATAACAAATTGTTTCAGCCCTGTTATTGAAATGACTATATTTTACCCAGTCAACTACTTTGGCAATATTGTCAGAAATCAATTGACTGTATTTGTGTGGCTATGTTTCTGTACTTTCTATTTCTTCTGTTGATCTATTTATCTGTCCTTATGTCAATACCACAGTGATGTGATTAATGTAGCATTATGATAAACCCTGAAGTCCCAAATAGTGTTCTTTGAATATTATGACCTTCCAATCCAAAAGTTAAACTTTAAAAAAATTTGTTTTTTTTTAAGATTTTTATTGGGGAATTGGAGGATGGGAAAAGCACTGGGGAATTGGGGGAAGGAGAACAGAGAAGTTGCTGTCCTTTTGTTCTTCAGTCTAGTTGTGGAGGACGTCGCTTCACTGGCCCATGTTGTATTATCATTGAGCTATTCCCAGGTGAGGCAGATCAGTCGCTGGCCAGAGGACAGCCACTCACTGCAGCTCACAAAATCTCATGACAGCTCAGGAAAGCTCACACCCGCTCCCGGCCTGCCCCACTGCAGCCCCGGCAACCCATGGCAATCGAGCTTCAGGTAGAGCTGTTGTTCACCAACTTAGCTGTAGAGGGCGCAGTGTCACTGACCCTCATATGTGGGATCTGAGCCGGAGCCCTGCTGCTCAGAGCTGGCGTCCCAAGCCAACTCCTAACCAATGCGCCACTAGGGCCGGCCCCACCTCTGGTTACCCTTAGTAGTGTGTCTTTAGGTTTTAGCAGTTTGTTTTTGCTATTGTCCTAGGCATGGTTTCCACTGTACTAATCTTATTTGTGAGATAGATCTGTGAAATATTTATTCACAGTTTTGAAACTCATTTATCTTCTATCTTTTCTCTGCCCCTTTGCCCTGAGTTCCTTCTAGGACTCCCATTATATTCCTGACACAGTCCCACAGGTCATTTAGGATCTCCTTATTGTTTTTCTTTTTCTTTTTTTTCTCTTTTCATTTCTGTTTGGATTATATCTATTGACTAACATTCAGGTTGACTGATGCTGTGTTTTATTATATACAATCTACTCTCAATTATACCTAATGAATTTTTATTCTAGTAATTGATTGTTTCAGTTTTATGATGTTTCTTGGTGAATGTTTAAAAATATATTTTTTCATAGTTCTTTTACCATTCTTATTTCCAAGCCCACCATTTGTGTATCTCTGAACCTATTTCTGTTTATTGATCTCATTTTTGTGACTGTGTCATATTTTGCAGTTTCTTTGTATGTGTAGTACTCTTATTGTATACTAGCATTATAAGATTCTGGATTGTGTTACTTTCCTCTGGAAAGTGATAAGTTTTGTTGTAATAGAAACATAATGTAAAAATGATTCACTTTGATATTGTGGATGCTTTGTGTTCAGCTGGTTTATTATTTGCCCTAGGGCATACCCCTTTGTTATAGGACATGGTATTAATCTTTTTAGCTTTTCATATAACTGGCAAGAATTAAAGTATAAAATTGTTTCTCTTATAGTGGTCAGCTGTTGAAGTCTCTACTACGCTCCTTCAGTCTCCCAGCTCTTATTTTCTTTCAGGGCTCCTTGAAGACTTGCTCAACAAATGTACATCTCTGTGTTAGAATCTTTGGAGTGTTTATATGCACTTGGTGTACTTTTCTGTATGATTTTCTCCTTCCTGGGATTTGCATCCTTAATTTATAGTTGCTCTGGCACTTGTCAGTTCTATGCTCTGACTCTTCTAGCTAATAAGTTTATGATATCCTGCTTCACATGGTTCTAGGCAAGATTACTGGGGAGGGGGGTGGGAAATCTATATAAATATTGATTTAACCTATTGCAGTTTACTTATTTTAAAAGACAAATTTCCTTTAGTTTCTGTCTTTGTGTAACTCTCTAGTGGTTTAAACAGGTCACTGCCTTGTCACCCCTTCTTAAAGTTTAGAAATATTATGGGCAATTTATTAGCCTGAGGGAAGCTACTCTGCCATTTCTATCAGCTACAATGTCCAGAGTGCTACATTTGTCAATTAATTTATTATTTCTCAACCACTTACTCATTTTATAAAAAAGAATCATGCCCACTGTATTCTATTAGAAATGATAATACAAATTATTACTGGTGAGCCCTTTCTGAAAAGCGAGTGCTCAGATATTTTGAGGTAGTGTTTTATTTTGGGCATCTATTTTGAAAAAAGCTTCCCCAAATGGAAAAACAATATTCTGTATCATAATATATGTGTAATTAACAGTGTAATGTAAAGGTTAGAAAAAAATAAAACTCCATCAATATAAATATATATTAAGTAAAATATTATCCATCCACTTAATAAAATACTATGTAGACATTGAAATAATTGTTTTGAAACTAATGAAATAACATGGAAAAGTCATTATGTTAAAAATTGAAAGAGGGCCAGCAGAGTGGCGCGTTGGTTGAGAGCTGACTTGGGATGCCGGCTCTGAGCAGCAGGGCCCCGGTTCAGATCCCACATGAAGGCCAGTGACACTGCCCTCTACAGGATGGTGAACAGCAGCTCGACCTGGAGCTGGGGTGCGGTGAGTTGCCAGTGACAGCGTGGTGGGCTGCAGCCCCTGCTGCCGTGGGCTGCCGTGAGCTACCATAAGTGGCCAGCAGCCAGCGTGAGGGGCTGGCAGCTGGTGTAAGCTGCCAAGAGCTGCCGTGAGTGGCAGTCCAGAGGACTGCAACCAATCTGCCTCACCAGGGAGGAGCGCAGTGATGATACCAACATGGGCCAATGGGGCGATGTCCTCCACGGCTAGGCTGAGGAATGAGGGGAAAGCAGCTTGTCTGTTCCCCTTCCATGATTCCCCAGCGCTGTTTCCCTCCCCCAATTTCCCAATAAAATCTTAAAAAAAAAAAAATTGAAAGAATTCCCAATTTTGTATGCCTGAGTACATGTGTGTGTATGAATGTGTGTGCATTTCCGTGTGTATGTGTGTAATGATTCTTCATTATAAAACACCTATAAATCCTTTGGGTACAATATAAGCATTATGATATAAAAATATCTATGGACATGACCAACATTCTGTGATAGACCACTGGAGCTAACATTAATTAACCCAATGCTTTTCTCATATTTCCCAAATATTTTGCATCATGATTATATTATTCTTCTTTGCAATATCTAAAATTTAAAATAAATAGCTATAGTAGCAACCTGTACCTTATACTGATTTTTGTAAATTCTACATTTCTGTGTATGATCTGGATATAAGAGGTGTGATAAAAAAATATGGTGAATGTTCAAATTAAAAAAAAAACATATTAAAGTAAAAGGCACATTGCCATTAATCCTCCTCAAAATACTCTCCTTGCCTTCAAACACACGTATCCCATTGTTCTTGCCACTTTCTGCAGCTGTTCTGGAAGATTTTTTTTGAGTATCTTTAGTTGCGCTGTCATGGCTGACTTGATATCCTGAATCGATTCAAAGCATTTACCTTTCATGGTAATTTTGACTTTGGGGAAAAGCCAGAAGTCGCAGGGTGCCAGATCAATGAATAAGGTGGATGAGGACATACCATATGTTTTTATTTGACAGAAATTGCATGTACCAGAAGCAATGTGTCACACAGAACATTGTCATGATGGAGGATGATTTATGGCACACTTTAAAACACACCTTTTCTCAATTGTAGCTCACACGAGACTGATTGCACCAGACAAGTTGAAACTTGTCACACACTATCACTACGGTTCCATGCCCCATTTCCCATATTGAAGATCCCTGCATTTCCATTGGATGACACTCGGCAACAGCATTCACTGTATTTTGCGATCACAACTGAAAGGCTCCATGTCACACATCACTTCTGGTATGGCAATTTCTGTGAAATAAAAACATTATGGTGTGTCCTCATCCACCTTATTCACTAGATCTGACACCGTGTGACTTCTGGGTCTTCCCAAAAATCGAAATGACTTAGGACATCTAGGCAGCCACAATAGGGCAACTAAAGACACTCACGAAAGAGGACTTCCAGAACTATTTCAGAAAGTGGCAAGAATGATGGGATAAGTGTGTTTGATGTGACAGGGAGTATTTTGAGAGGGACTAATAGCAATGTGTCTTATACTGTAATAACTTTTTTAAAAAATTTAAACATTCACCATATTGTGTGATCACATCTCATATATAATTCCTATACTTGATTCTCAAAGCCTGGAGTGGTGAGCCATTAAAAATGGTAAAGCGGTTTCAATACAGATCATACATTTTGACAATTCCATTTTTGTATTTTTTATTTAATATGGGTGTATTGTTTTTCTACTGCTATGCAACAAATTAAGACAAACTCTGGCTGAAAATAACACATTCGTTATCTCACGGTAATATGTCAAGTTTTGGCATGGTATGGCTAGTTCTCACCCCAGGGTCTCACAAAGCTAAAATCAAGGTGTCAGCCAGATGTGTCCTCATCAGTAGCTATTTTCATCAGTAGGGTCTTTGCCAAGCTCACGTGGCTGTGATAATTCAGCGCCTTATGGCTGTGAGCCAGTTACTTTCAGTCTCTAGAGGATGCCTGTAGTCTTTGCCATGTGGCTCCATATCAGAGCCAACAACACAGAACCTTTTCTGTATCAAATCCCTTTTATATTTTGAGTCCCTGACTTTGTCTCTGACCTCTGGATTCAGATTTAAAGACCTCACGTGATTTAATTCAACTGTTCATGTGCCATAAGCTAATCATGGGAACAAAATCCAGCGTATAGTGTGTGTTCATCAGAAAGTGGGATTTGAGGGGCCATCCTAGAATTTTGCCTACCATAATAGAGTTATCAATAAAAAAATATTTTGATCATTAAAAGATATATTGTATTATCCAGGTTGTATTATTTTTATTGTATTCTTTTGATGTTTATGGGCTGTCCCCCTTGTGGTTCACTTCTTATAGGACTCCCTTTCCCATTTCTCGCTTCTCTGGAGGCTTCAACTCTAGGGTCTGACTTCTTAATCCAGTAAGTTTTTGGCTATCTGTATCAGTTTCTACCTTCACAACTAGCTGAAAGATAGCCCCAGGAGAAAAACTGTATACATGTGGATCTCATCCAGATATTTCCATCTTTCAAGAGTGAATCACTTTAGTTTCTGCCAGCTTTTGGTTACACACCAGTTTACAAGATACATTTGCCTATATTAGAGCTATTATGACATGCAGTACAATATAGGTTACTCTGCTATTATCAGAAGGTAGAATTTCCATAGTGGCATTTTTATTAATTATATATTTCTTTACCTCTTTGTGACTCTAAAAAGTAGTACCCACATTTTAAAATAAATAATAATATTTATTTTCTGCTTAAAAATTCACTCTTACGATAGAAACTATAGCTGAGATATTTTGCACAAACGGAAGGAACATCAAAATAATCAGTTACTTGTGCTATGTTTCTGATCAGTGCTGAACCATTTCTCAGGTTTGTTGGTCAAATAATTATGGGTTACTTCGACAGTTATAAGGAATTAACCCCTTTTCACATCTTTGATAAGTGAAAGACTTGATTTCTATGTTTTAAGTCTTGTTCCACAGAATCCTTGATTTCTGCACAGGTTCATTAGGAGTTGCAAATTTATTCGACCAAATTCATTGGAAATGTATTTAGCTCTTTTTAAAACAGTAATAGGTACAACACAAATAAATATCTAATTTTAACACATGAAAATGAAAAACACATGAAATCCTTCTCATAGATAAATTTGTTGTTTTTTCTTTAGAATTCAGAATACAGGTTATCCTAAGTTCAGCACTATTTAGTTGAATTTTCATGAGGTGATATTTTAACCATACTGTTACTATATAAAACTCTTTATCTAGATGAATTACTTTTTTTTCAACACTATAAAACCAAACAAAATATAAAAATAAATTTTCATAATCCTCAATTTATCAATTTGTTTTAATCAAAAATTTTAAACACTTACCTGATTTTTTAAGCAAATAGGAAAGCATATAAGGAACTCACACTAATAAAATACTTGTATTATCTATTTTACTCATTAGGTTTTACTTGAAAAATAGGATTCTATAAACAAAAAAGTCATGATAGAAACTACAACC
>NW_017731433.1:258785-259610 GCF_001890085.2 Hipposideros armiger | reverse complement strand
ACTGGTTTTTGAGGAAAAGAGAGAAGGAATAAATTTTTCAGAGAATAAAGTTTTCAGCGAATGTTTTCAGATCATCATAAATATACTGAAGGAAGAATTTCAGCTGAATTACTTGTCCACAAACATTAAAAATGAGAAAAGAGGGGGAAGGAAGAAAGGGAGAGTGTTCAGAAAGTAAAAAGAGGACTAGATATCGCTCTCATAATAACAAGAAACAAATAGACAGATCACCATAAAGTCAAAGCCAAAATGTTGATAACCTGATAAATTCTGATGATGTGGAATTGGAATATATCAACATAGATAGATAGTGCCTGACAAAACCAGAAGTGTTGTTATAGCTCACAGGTCTTGCTGAATTTTATGTAAAAGACATGTGGCAACGACATTTCTTTGGGGCTCTCTGTTAGACTCTCATTTACAAACTGTGTCTGAAAATTTGGCACTCGTAAGAGCCATCTGGAGATACATTTCTAGAAGTGCATACGCTACTCCACTCCTGCTCCCCATGCCGCCGCCACCCAAAAATAGAGAAACAGATTCAGTACCTCTGGAGTAGAACCCTAGTACCTGAATTGTAAATACTACACTCAGATCATTCTGTTGGGGATGGTTCATGCACTATTGTTTGAGAAATGCTCATTTTCATTTTATATTAGTCAGGGATATAGATGTATTTAAAATTTTTAAATTGTGTTAAAAGAAAGCACAAATGCTATATTGTATGTAAATGGACTAAAAATGTTATTTTAGATGCTTTCTGAGGAACCTTAATACAGTGTTTCAAGGAGCAGGGACTAGAACTAAATGGACTTATACGTGGAC
>NW_017731433.1:254707-258510 GCF_001890085.2 Hipposideros armiger | reverse complement strand
AAAATGGGGAGACTAATGCTCAGTGCACAATATTGTTGTGAGAATTGAAGGAGAAAATAAACGGAAAGCATTAAGCACAGTCCTTGGCACATTTTTAGTATTATTTTCTGCTGTATACCTACCCTAATTACTGTATTTGACATTATCTCTAACTTGTAAATTACTTCAAATATTTTAATTAGTTTATAAATTACTGGAAGTATGTAAGAGAGTTATAAAATATTTTTTCTTGATAATTATTCAATGAGAACACAGGAAACTTCCGTTTTAAAGTTAACAAAATTTGTGATGTGGTTGAAATTATTTACAACATAAGAATGCAGAAAATGCCTCATATTATTTATAACAAAGCCATGCAATCGTTTATTATAAAATTACCAAAATTAAAATACCCATAAAATAATTGGATTTTGAAAATATTCCTGGCAACATAAGGGTTTTGAAACAGTTGGATTTTCCAGAAGTAAACAAAATGAAATGTAAAACATGGTCCTAGTGGAAATAGGCCATTAATGTGAAAAAAAAAATTACTGTGCATGGACGGAGATAAGCATGGTCATGAAGTGGTATTATACTTGGAGAAATTATGCTCCAATGTCAGTATAATTACCAACTTTAAAAAAAACAAAGGGAACATGTAAATAAAGATGTTGCTACATTTGGAAATCATTAAAACTTCAACCCACATGGACAGGACTCCACCAAGAAATTCGTGTATCTTGGAATAGATTCCAAACATTTTGTCATACAAGCTGATTATTTTAAGCTAACGTTAAGAGTTTTGTTAATTTGGCATTAAGTGTGTTGTCTCCTCAGAATTCTAATGACTTTTTCACTCTTTATTAGGTTAATGTATCCATGGGCATTAGAGCATTAGCAGAAACTCAGGAGTATTATTGCACAGAATGACAGAATGGACAATTTTACTGGGGGGAAATCTTAAAATCCTGTTATTGCTTTTAGGATAGATTTAACATTTGTTTACTTTTAACATCCAAGCAAAGTTTGGCTTCAACTTCTCATCTCTTTGACAAGGATGCTCTGAAAAAGAAGGAGCTTGTCTTCCTCTCATCTGACCAATGTGAAGATACTAAGAGGCAGCCGTTCTCCATTAAGAGCCATCATTGCCCCACATGGTGACTGCGTGAGGGTTAGGGAAAGAAGACTCTTCTTCCAAACAGGCAGGGCAGTACAAGCTAGAATGCATTCTCATCTTTTCCCTTTGGTGGATACCCTTGCAAGGAGAGCCTGGGTCTGCCTAGTTTAGGGATCCCTGTGGAGAGTGTCATTCACCTGAGTTGCCTGCTGCAGAGTAACCTGAATGGATCTGGGTGCTGGTGTTTCCTCAGGGTTTAGGGTAACCCAGGTGGATGAAAGCAAAGCAAGGTCACTGTTGGACCTGACTTTTCACAAGCTTCCCACTGCACAGCTGCCAGTGCCCACAGCTGCCTTGGCTGTGTATCTGGCACATTTCTGTGTTGGAAGATCAAAGCCATGGAACCATGACAGCTTAATGGCCATTTTTTAAGGATAAAAATGTCCAAATCTCATTAATATAGGCAACTTTTAGTCAGGCGAAAGAGCATTGGTTTATTACTAGAAATTTGAGGTTCATGTACCTCTCACCTATAACCTTTACCTGTTGAGGCCACTGAACTTTTTTGTGTTTGTCTATGTTTAGTGTTAGTTTGCTGGTTAATGCTGACAATTTAGACAAAAATACTAGGTTATGAAGAATATCAGTGAATTCTAGATAAATGTTTTAATATTAAGATTGAACTACAAAAGAGTTGGTCATATGTGCTGGCCAAAGAAAGACTAAAAGGGGGGTGGCTTGTGTAATAAAAAGTTGCCTCAGTAAAGCTGGGATATTCGAACCCTGCACATTCTTCACCATCTGGGAGATAATCTCTAAACCTTTGGAATATGCTGCTTGATAAGACTGTATTGTTAATTTGGGGTTCTTTGGGCCACTTCAGATAGTTTATGATAACAATGTGATTTATGATGGGGGCCTGAGGCCAAGCTATATCAATTTGGCCTCTGGCGGGGCTGGAGAAAGAATAAAGTCAGAAAGGTGCCTGCATGGCCACCCTCTAATAAAAATGGTGGAGTTCAAGGCCCAGATGAACTTCCCTGGGTGGTAATACTTTATAGGTGTTGTTATACTTCGTTGTTAGGAGAATAAAGTGCTGTCCATGTAATTCCACTAGGAGAGGACAACCGGAAATGTGTGCCTACTCTCTCCTGTTCTAGGTCCTTTTACCTTTGCTGATTTTCATCTGTATGCCTTTTCTGTGATAAACCATAATCAGGAGTAAAACAGTTTTCCAGAGTCCTGTGAGTTCTTCTAGAGCAGCGGTTCTCAACCTTCCTAATGCCGCAACCACTTAATACAGTTCCTCATGTTGTGGTGACCCCCATCCATAAAATTATTTTTGTTGCTACTCTATAACTGTAATTTTGCTACTGTTATGAATCGTAATGTAAATATCTTTTTGTTTTCCGATNTTATAGTACTCTGCATTTACTCCACCTAGTCCACAGTTTATGTGCTGATTGGCATGAACTTTAGGCTTTGAACAAGCTATCAGCTATGTTCAGCGATAAAATAGATATGAGATTTGTTTCAGAGAAGAAAGACTGCAGCTGAAAAGACAAGAGATACTGAGAAGAAAAGGGGATTCAACAGACCAGAGCCCAGGAGATGAAAATGTTGTTAGATCACAGTTGAGATGATCAGAGTTATCCCAATGCAGGGTTTGAGAGATGGGGGCAGTAGTTACACGCAGAGAGGATGTGGCCATGCTAAGGGAAGGAAAGTTTCAGGGAAGGGGGACACCATTAAAGAATTACGTTCCTGTTTCCCAGATATAGCTGGTGTAAATTCCATATTGTTTAAGGAACCACAATAAAGGCTTTGAACTCCAGTGTACTGAGTTCTTTTTCTGAAAACCCTTGGCATTCAGAGGTTTCTTCCTAAGGAGCGGGCAGGGTATCTCCAGGAAGAAGGGTTTCCATGCATTACTGACATGTAGTTACAAATTCAAAAGTCCAAAGTGACAAATCGGAGTATTTTCTTAGTGCTGAGGACATTCTTGGTCTCAGGACAGAGTAAGTATGTGGGGAATGTATCAGGAAAGAAATCAACCATAAAGATGTAGAAATACTATCAAATTTTCCTTCTGAAATTTTTGAGTTTGATTCTGTGATTGCATTGTCATTAACCTCACCAAGTTTAATTGACCTTACAATGCCATTTTCTGAGCATGCTTACTCTCAAACCGAATGACTACTGAGTTATCTTCATATAGTTAGACTCTACACCATTGTTTTGTATTCTGTTGTATTGTATTGCATTGTTTCAAGAAATATAAATAATTCAGTATAAAGACTTGAAAATTAATCAGAGTTTGTGGTGACCTAAAATTTGTGAGAGACTAGGGGAAAGGGCACACTGCCTCCCTTTTCATTTTCCTTGGTTCAAATTCTATCATCATATCAAGTTGTATCATCACAAAGCAAGGTAAATGGACTGTGTTATCTCTGCCCCCAACAGATATGCCTTTGCTGAATTATGACTTAATGCTATGCCCTCAGTTTGGATAACTGGGCCAAAGCTGCCTGAGCCTGATTAGATTGGGCTTTCCCACAGGTATTAAAATAGCAGGTGGGGCATGAGACTTGTTCTCATGGAGGGAAAGTGCTGAGGTTGGGTGCTTGGTGAATTTCTTTTTGCATACTCAGGATTGCAACAGAAATCTGATCTGGATTCTATAAACAACATGGAAAATGTCCATTCT
>NW_017731433.1:203338-250547 GCF_001890085.2 Hipposideros armiger | reverse complement strand
AAATATCTTTTTGTTTTCCGATGGTCTTAGGCGACCCCTGTGAAAGGGTCGTTCAACCCCCAAAGGGGTCGCGACCCACAGGTTGAGAACCACTGTTCTAGAGAGTCATTAAACCTGACTGAGGTTGATCTTAGGAACCCCAGACCCAGTAATAAGGAATTTTCCATCTGGCTTGGTTTATAATTGAATAAATCCAAATTCAAATAAATAAAATGCCATTTTCACTTGGCAAAAAACAAATAGTTTTATTGCAGTTAGTGTTATCAAGTATATAAGCAAATACACAGTCTGATAATTCTTGGTGGGAATATAAATATATATATATTTTTTTCCTTTTTTAAAATAGACTTTATTGTTCATTTATGATATTTCAAGATTTTTGTTTTTTTAGAGCAGTTTTAGATTTACAGAAAAATTGAGTGGAAGGTACATAATTCCCATATACCCTCGGAAACCATACATGCATTGCTTTCCCTATTATCAACATTCCCCCATAAGAGTTCTACCTTTGTTACAGTTCATGAACCAATATTGACACGTCATAATTACCCATAGTCTATAGTTTATATTATAATTCACTCTTGGACACTATAGTTTTGAACAAATGTATAAGGGCTTGTATCCATCATTATAGTAGTATACAGGGTATTTCGATTGCCCTTAAAAATCCTCTGTGCCCCTCCTCCTCAGTCTTCCCCTGTGCAAACTCTGGCAGTTACTACCCTTTTTACAGTTTCCATAGATTTGCCTTTTCCAGAATGTTATATAGTTGGAATCAAAAGCCTTTTCAGATTGGCTTTTTTTACTTAGTAATAGGCATTAAGGTTCTACCATATCTTATCATGGGTTGATAGCTCATTTCTTTTTAGTGCTGAGATTGAATTAGAGATTGAATTAGACCTTACATTACCCTTCTAGCTTTACTTTTCTGAGATTCTGTAATCCTCACCACTGGAAGAATACATGATTTTGCACTGCAACTCAGAGTCTGAACACCTAACTGATCAGAGTTGAATTCCACATTCAAGAGGAGACCATAATTCTCCCCTAACAGAGGTGGGTCTTAAGTTAGAGGGAGAGCAGTGCAGTTTCTCTGGAGGCTGAAGCTGTATAAACTGTTTGTAAGGTGTTAAAGTAGGTGCTGTCTGCTGTCAACATTTCTTTCATGTGAACCATATGGAAGGTCTTCTGAGGAGAGAATTATAAAGCAAGTGACTAGAATATAGCAGAGGTGGAAATTGGCAAAATATTCTTGTCATTCAATCCCTTGTTTGAGATCTTCCCAAGGCTTAGGTATAACTCTGTACTGGTGATCTAGGAGACACTCCATTGCCTTGATAATTCATTACACTTTTTTGCTTAAGCTACTCCTATTTTGACTTTTGTCACATGTAATCTAAAGAATCTTACCTAATACTGTATATCTTCTCTTTCCTTTCCATTTCCACTTCCCTCTCTGGTCTCTAGGCAACTATTCATATTGATTCAAGTCAATTGTCTAAGAGAACAGAGTAATATGTTAATTTATGTCAAAATGCTGAGGACAATGTAGCACACATTTCAGGAGAATCTGTCATTTGCAAAAGAGATGATTTTTCTTTTATCAAAGGAATGCATTTCTAATGGTAAATTTTATGTGACACTTGGGACAGGACCTCATGCTGGTGGGGAGAGAGGTTTAGCTTCTCACTGAAACTGTGTGGATGTCTGATTTTGAGACCATGTACAGGCTAAATTTTAAAGGTTGGTCAAATGAGACTGAAGGTTGCTCATTTTCCATAACAGTTGGGGGGATGGTCTCTCTTGCCATTGCTCCAATAACCAAAAGAAGCAAGCATTTTAGATTTGAATGTTTTTGCATTGGGAAGAACAATGAACAAAATCTTACTAGCACTATGAAGATAATAACTGTATTTCATTAAGCTAAGCTCATTAAAATAAAATTACACTGCTAGCCTTTAAGAGTTTCAATAATTATAATTATGTTCTCATTTAAAGCATGGAATCATAATTCACAAGCAGGCATTATTGTCTATCCAAGTATTCTAAAATGTAAACAAATTTCCACTAGAATGCCCACACAATAAAAAAGAAATTGCCTTTATTATCCTGTGTACTGATAAGTAGTTAATAATAAGATTTAATTAGAAAATTTAAAGCTGTTAACATAATAGATGACACAAACACTCTAGCATTATAAATTATTTCAGGTCTATTGAATATAATTTTAGATGTGAGTATATTATAAAATTGGTGTCACTAGATGTGTATATGTGCATTCATTAAAAATGTATATGGTCTTCCTTCCCGTCTGGCCCCAGCAATCAGGTAAGCCAAGACGGGTGCTTACAAGTACACCCAGGAGCTATAGAGGAAGAAGCAGTCTGAGGTAATGTGGTTTCCTCTCAGGGTGTGCTGCTGGCAGTCCTGCCAGCTCTCTGCACTCCACAGGGCCCCCTGCCCCACCCTGCCCGATAAAGCGCACAGGCTGGGATACAAGGCCAAGCAAGGTTATGTCATATATCGGAATCATGTGCACAGTGGTGGTCACACATGCCCAGTTCCTAAGGGTGCAGCCTATGGCAAGCCTGTCAATCACAGTGTTAACCAGTTAAAGTTTGCTGGAAGGCTTCAGTCTGCTGCTGAGGTGCAAGCTGGGTGCCACTGCGGGACTCTGTGAGAGTCCTGAATTCTTACTGGGTTGAATTCACATACAAATTCTTTGAGGTTATCCTCATTGATCCATTCCATAAAGCTATCAGATGGAATCCTGACACCCAGTGGATCACCAAACCAGTTCACAAGCACAGGGAGATGCGAGGGCTGATATTCGCAGTCCATAAGAGCCGTGGCCTTGGAAAGGGCCACAAGTTCCACCATACTATTGGTGGTTCTTGCTGTGTGGCTTGGAGAAGGCGCAACACTCTCCAGCTCCACCACTACTGCTAATGTGAATAATGTTTGTAAAATTCTTACCTAATAAACAATTTAGGACAGTCCTGTTTACTTAAAAGTGTTCTTTAATTTGTCTGTTAAAGCTAGTTTTCTGCAGATTGTTTTCATGAATGCATTGTGAAATTATGAAAGTTAAAGTGCAATAATATTGGAAGATTAAATGATGGTGTATCTTGTTTCTCATAAGATAAATACTTTTGTCTTTGCTTTATCTTATTAAGGAGTTGGTATGTCAGTGTTTAAAATGCTGTTTGGTATAACAGGTATAAAGTAAATTCTATGAAAGGAGTGCAGAACTTGTAGCCATGTAGACTTGTTAGTGCATGTGATGAAACCAACAGCTATATTGGGTAATGCAGTGCTCTGTTGGTTTACTCTCAAGGGGTCATTTTTTGGAGTTTGGCAAGGACAAACATTGTAAATCGAATTTTGCTTGGAAATGTGAAGGATATCCTAATCCATTCTCAGGATCATGTAGAAAAATGAAAGTTGACTATGGGGCTCACATTTTTAGATTTAACCCAACATTCTGTTTAACATAACTACTGGTTCTTAAAGGAGGACAGTTTAAAAGCATGCCACCATTATAAGGAAAATTGAACAATCCTATTGCAAGGGGGTTCTCTTACAAATGAAACAAATCCTGGTTGACCTACACAAAGTTGGCGTGGTCTCCACAATACTGGTGAAGTTCACAAAAGGTGGAGGCTCCTGGTTCAATCCATGTCTGCATGGGCTCTGCAGAATACCGAATTTCGTATTTTGTGCAAAGTAGTAATGGTAATTACACTGTTGTATATTGAAACTGAAGGATATTGAACATAAAGTAAATGAGAATTATTAACCCTAAGGTTATAGTGTTAATTTGTGACCATTATGAACCCTCTAGCCACCTTAGGGGAAAAACTAGTCGGCTTTATTTAAAAGCACTTCGTTGGCTTAGTTCAATCAGTCTTAAAGGTCTTCTTGGGTCAACTTATGTTATTTATTATTCCCATAAGGCTACTGAGAAAAGTTACGTAGTTGGTGTCAATACAAGTTTATGGTTTCTAATGTAACCTTATGCATTGTCTAGTTATTTTTTTCATCCCTACTCAAACTACCCTCAAAATCCTTACCTTCCACAAAATTTCCGGGTTGTCAGTTGTGCCCCCACCTTAATGTTAAAGCTCAGACTATGCTCCTGTTTCCCAGAGTGAATTAGAGTGTGTAGAAAACACAGAAGAGGAATTGCCCCAATTTCCAATTCTGGGTTTGCGGACTTAAAGAGTAGGCAGTTTGATTCCAAAATCTAATTGCTGGTTTCCTTGAACCAATTTTTTCTATTTTCTACAGGGGGCTTAAAAGGCTCAGTTAAATGATTTCCAGGAAACATGTAGCAAACTCATACAATCTCTTGAGACCTAAATGCCTTTCCACTCAAAAATCTTAAACCATCTGTTTTATGTGTAGAGGTTGTTCAATTGAAGGAATAAAATCCATTTTATATATATATATATATATATATATATATATATATATATATATATATACACACACACACACATTATATATATGTATATATATAATGTATATATATGTAATGGACCTTATCTAATGTATGTATCTCAGTATATGTCTATATCTATATCTATACCTACAATCTATATCTATATCAGGTGTACATATTATATATATGAAATGACTACACACATTATATACTATAAATATTACATATAAAATGATGTGCATAGGCATTATTACATACCCATACAATCGTACTTTGGCTCTGGTAGCACTCAATTTGCTGTGAATGAAAACTTACCTGGGCCTCAGTTTCCTCATTTCTATATTCGGGCAATAACAATTTCCTCAAACCATTTGTGATAAAGGTTAAACTGATTCAGAAATACAGTGTGTCTCAGACATTATTTCTCTTCATTATACATTGGTAATTTCAGTGCTACAAAGCTACTTTTTAATGTTTTTCTTTGCTTTTCACATTATAATTTTGCTCAGACTATCCAGAATAAAGACATAAAGCTACTGTTGTAGCAATGGAGGTAAGATGTGTGATTTATGTCAGAAATTTTATATGTAGTCTTCAGTCAAGCATTAGCTCATGTAATCTCAGAGCCACTAAACCAAGTGTTCTGGATTAAAATCTTTGCTAGAGCTTTTGATGACAGAAAAGCAGAAAAAACAACCAAAAAAAGCAATCATGAGACTGTTACTGCTGGAAAGTTTGATGGCTTATGTAGTTCTTAGTTCTTAATGTCAGCAGAACCCAGAGAAAGTGTTCTTGCCTTTTAAAACTGATCTTCTGGGCATTAAAAATGGATTTCACTTTCTAGACTAAATTTACACCAAGGAAGTTCTGTTATCCACCATTTTACACATATAAATTTAGTTAAATATAAATATTTAGTTTATCTATACCCAGGAGATTTGCATGTGAATTTTTTCTTGCTAATTATATAATAAATTGCTATTTCTCACTGAGTAAATTTCACGCAACAGTAAGCTGTTGGTGAGATATTTGAAAAGATGGGTCTTTATAGTGCTTATCAAGTCAATCCATGTAAGTTATAACTTTGCAAATTCATACTGCTAATACTTAAAAACATATTTTTTTCAGAAAGCACGATTACAAGAAAAATTTTCCCCAAGATATATGTAAGAACTATTTACTACTATGTCATGATGTTAAATATTATCTCCAAAGAAATTGGGACTCTGTTCCTCCCATCTCAAGTTCTTCTGTGTATAACATGAGACTTAATATACCTCTTGCTCTTCAGCTTTGCCCACATCCCATGATTAAATTGCAAATTCTTTGAGATGTAATCATTTGGTTAAACATATGTAAATATAAATAGCTAGTTAAAAATATAATCATTAGTGGTTTAGAGTTAACTAACAGTAATAATATGCTGCTGACTTTCAGGACCTTAATCATTTGGAATGTATTCACAACGTCAGAAGCCTGTGAGAAAAGCCCCTTGTAGTATTAAGAGTAGTTGGATTTTATTCTCTGAAAAATTTGAAAATTCTTAAAGACACAAGTGGTGTTTGATAATTAACAATTAGGTGTAGAAGAATTACTAGTTAATAAGCTTATTTAAAACTTTGGACCATACAGGGCATAAAAAGAGAGATAGACAGTAATACAGTCATACTGGGGGACTTTTATCATCCTATGAACACCAATGGGCAGATCTCCAGAAAGAAAATCAACAAGGAAACAGCGTCTTTAAAGGACACACTAGGCTAGACGGATTTAATTGATATTTTTAGAGCATTTCACACCAAAGCAGAAGAATATATATGAGTATTTTTTTCAAGAGCACATGGATCATTTTCCAAGATAGACCACAGGTTAGGCCACAAAACAAACCTCAATAAATTTAAGAAGATTGAAATCATATCCAGTGTCTTTCCTGATGACAATGGCATGAAACTAAAAATCAATTACAAGAGAAAAACTGAAATACGCACAAAACATGGCAGCTGAATAGCATGCTACTAAATAATGAATGGGTTAACAATGAGATCAAGGAAGAAATCAAAAGATACCTTGAGACAATGAAAATGAAAACACAACAACTCAAAATCTATAAGACAATGTGAAAGTGTTTCCAAGAAGAAAATTCAAAGCAATACAGGCTTACCTCAAGAAACAAGAAAAATATCAAATAAACATATCAAAAAAAAATTACCTCACACTTAAAATAACTAGAAAAAGAACACCAAGCAAAGCCCAAAGTGAGCAGAAGAAAGGAAATAATAGAGATCAGGGTAGAAATAAACAAAATGGAGTCTAAAAAAAAAATACAAAGATCAATGTGACCAAGAGCTGTTTCTTTAAAAATATAAACCAAATTGATAAGTCTTTAACCAGACTCATCAGGAAAAAAGAGAGAGGAACCAAATAAATAAAATCAGAAATGAAAAAGGAGAAGTAACAACTGACAGCATAGAAATACAAAGGATTATAAGAAAAATATTATGAACAATAATATTCCACCAAATTGGACAAACGGGAAGAAATGAATAAATTCTTAGAAACATACTATCTTCCAAGACTGAATAAAAAAGAAACAAAGTCTGAATCGACCAATTAGTACTAACAAAATCAAATCAGTAATAAAAAAACTCCCAAAAAACAACAGCCTCAACCAAATGGCCTCACATGTAAATTTTATTAAGCATTCAAAACAGAATTAACACCTATTCTTCTCAAACCACTTTAAAAAATTCAAGAAAAGGGAAGGATCACAAGCTCATTCTGTGAGAGCACCATTACCCTGTTTCCAAAACCAGATAAAGACATCACAATAAAAGACAATTATTGGCCAATATCTCTGGTAAACATAGATGCAAAAATCCTCAATAAAATGTTAGCAGCTGAATTCATACACCATGATAAAGTGGGATTTATTCCTGGGATACAAAGTTGGTTCAATATCCACAAAACAACTAACATGATACATCACATAAACAAAATGAAAGATAAAAATCATACGATCATATTAATAGAGCAGAAAATCCAGCATCCATTTATGATAAAAACTCTCAGCAAAGTGGGAATAGAGGGAGCATGTCTCAACATAGTAAAGGCAATATATGACAAACCCACAGCTGAAATCATATTCTACAGGGAAAAATCTAAAAACATTTTCCTTAACATTGGGAACAAGAAAATGATATCAATTTCCACCACTTTTTTTTCAACATAGCCACAGCAATCAAATAAGAAAAAGAAATAAAAGGCATCCAAATTGGAAAGCAAAAAGTAAAAAATCTCATTATTTGCAGATGACATACTATATATAGAGAACCCAAAAGATTCCAACGACAAAAAAAAATATTAGAACTGATAAATGAATTCAGTGAAGTAGCAGCATACAAAATTAATATGCAGAAATTAGTTACATTTTTATATAATAACAAACTATCAGAAAAAGAAATTAGGAAAGCAATCCCATTTACAATTGCATCAAAAAATACTTAAAAATAAATTTCACCAAAGAGGTAAATAACCTGTATTTGGGAAATTGTGACACTGAAGAAAGAAATTGAATATACAAATAAATGAATACAAATAAATGGATAGGCAAAATTAACATTTTTTAAATGTCCATACTATCCAAATCATTCTATAGATTCAATGCAATCCCTATTAAAATATCAATGGCATTTTTCACAGAAGCAGATCCTAAAGTTTATATGGAACCATAAAAAAAACCCCAAATTGCCATGGCAATCTTGAGAAACAAAAACAAAGTTTTAAGTATCACACTACCGGATATCGAACTGTACTACAAGGCTAACGTAGTCAAAAAGCATGGTATTGGCATAAAAACAGACACATAGATCAATGGAACAGAAAAAAGAGCCTAGAAATAAACTCATGCCTAAATGGTCACTTAATCTATGACAAAGGAGACAAGATTATACAAAGGGGTGAAGACAGTTTAATAAATGGTGTTGGGAAAAATGGACAGATACATGCAAAAAAAACCCCCAAAAACTGGACCACCTTCTTACTCCATATACAAAAATAAACTCAAAATAGAGTAAAGACTTAAATGTAACACCTGAAACCATAAAACTCTTAGAAGAAAACTTAGATAGTAAATGCTCTGACATTGCTCATTGTAATAGTCTTTTCTGATACATCTCCTCAGACAAGGGAAACAGAAGAAAATATAAACAAATCAGACACATCAAACTAAAAAGTTTTTGCACAGCAAAAGAAAACATCAACAAAATGAAAAGACAACCTACTGAATGGGAGAAGACATTTGCCAAAGATACATCTGATATGATAAGGGATTAATATCCAAAGTTCATAAAGATCACATACAATTCAACATAAAAAAACATATAATCCAATTAAAAAATGGGCAGTCTTTGAATAGACATTTCTCCAAGAAGATATACAGATGGCTAATAGACATATGAAAAGATGCTCCACATCACTAATCAGAAAAATGCAAATTAAAACTGCAATGAGCTATCACCTCATACCTGTCAAAATGGCTGTCATCAACAAGTGGTGAGGATATGGAGAAGGAGAAGCCCTTGTGCATTGTTGGTGGATTTGAAAATTGGTGCAGCCACTATGGAAAACAATATGGAGGTTCCTCAAAAGTTAAAAATAGAAGTGACTTATTACCCAGCAATTCCACTTCTAGATATTTATCCAAAGAAATCCAAAACACTGATTTGAAAGTATGTATGCATCCCTATGTTCACTGCAGCGCTATTTGTAATAGCCAAGATGTGGAGATGACCTAGGTGCCCATCAATGGATGATTGGACAAGAAGAAGATGTGGTACATATATACAATGGGATATTAGCCCTAAGAAAAACTGAAATCTTGCCATTTGTGACAACTTGGATGGACCTGGTACTGCACTGGTTGGGTGAGTCAGACAGAGAAAGACAAATACCATGTGATCTTACTTGTGTGTGGAGTCTAAAGAATAAAATAAACAATAACAACAAAAATTCATGACAGGCAGATTCATAGATGCAGAGAACAAACTGGTGGTTGCTGGGTGGGAAGGGGTTGGGGAACTTGGTGAAAAAGGTGAAGGGATTGGGAAGTACAGGTTGGTGGTTGCAGGATGGTTGTAGGGATGTAGAGTTCAGCAAAGGGAATATATTCCAAGTCAGTAATACTGTAATAACTATGTAAAGTGCCAGGTGGGTACCAGCTTAATCGGGAGTGCACTGCATAAATTATATAAATGTTTAACCACTATGCTGTACACATGAAACTAATATAAAATAATATGAAATGTCAACTGTCATTGAAAAATAATTAAAACATCAGATATGAGTAATACTGCCACACAGACATGCTGACATAGAAGTAAAAGACATAAGAGCTATATAAAGAAGTCAGGAAAATTCCAAATGTTTAGCCATTTGACACCTTTTAATTTAGAGAATAATTTAATTTTTAATTGAAATCAAATTTTTATTGTGAAACAGGTGTCCTCAGGTCTCACAATCCTGATGTTATAAATGGTTCATAGATGTTTACATCTGGATTTTACTAGTTTGATACCCAGCTCCCCATCCAGACACACACATAGACAACACCCCTGTGACCCAATTTCACAATTTTCTTCATTTGGGGTATTCTCTGGTACTCTAAGGAAGGTGACTCATCTGGGGTGATGTTCCTCCTCAGGCCACTGCTCTCCTCCAGGTCCCCATTCATTGCTCCTCTTCAAATTCCAGTAGCATCACGTTCTGCCATAAGCCACTCGTCAGTGCTTATCTCAGCATGTTCCTTACCCCCTCTGCTCTACCTAGACTACAGTCAGTACCTCATTTCAGCACCCGTATGCCACCATATGCACTCTATTTACTGCCACACACACCACAGACTACTGGGTCCTTACTTTCCATTGCTTCCACTCTTCCCTAGATGACTGCTGCTCATCCTTCTTCTCACAAGTAGGTAAAGAAAGAAAACACCCTTGTCTAGGGTCTCTTACAGGAACCCCTAGCTGTGTCATTGGCTTCTGAGTTATGTCAGGGATCACCCTTAACTCGTGCATACTGCTTTCTTCCCCAGAATTCACCACCATCATCTCACCGGAACTTGATTCACTTCCCTTGAACCCTCAGTGTTAGGGCTTGGTTTGACTCATCATGCATGACTCCCAATTTTATTATCATATCTTTATGGGGCATAAAGAATACAAACAACCCACTTCACTGTGCAATTTGATTTCTGGATTTGCCCTCATCACCATCAACCAGTTGAAGTTTACTAAGTAGACTTGTGTATTACTGAGACCTATACATTGATAAATGATGGGATATTCTCTACTCAGATAGTTTCTAACCTCAAATAAAATAAGACAGTTATGCTTGATGTTTAACAGAGAGGAGGGAAGTGTACATACACTAATATTTCATATATCAGGTTCTCAGTTCTGGCTCTCAATCTGCCATCTGTTTACTTAATTATTGAATTAATAATTATAATTACTGATGCATGTAGAACAGTATCAGAATTTTTAACCCTTACTCCTGTGCTGACTATTACCCACGTGTATTGCTTATATACAGCTCCTTCTGTCTTTAGTGTTGCAGACTCCACTCATTTCCAAAATTACTTAGGTCAGCATCCTTTCCTCCCACCCACATTGGTCTCATTGTTTCATACACAGAGGTGCCAAAAAAAAATACACATTTTAAGAAAGGAAAAAACTGTATTACTATCTACTGATAACAAAAGATAAATGCAAGTCACCTTTGACTTCTGCAATTACAAGAGGTGCCCAATGTGGTTACCATCAGCGTCCAGACACTTCTGATTATGGCGAACTACTGCTTGAGTAATATTGACCAAAGTGTTAGCATTTCTTAAAATGTGTACGAGTATACATTTTTTTGGCACCCCCAGTATTTATAATACCTTTAGAATTTTTTTTGTCACATTCTGCATTCCATATGGGATCCTTGACTTCATACATGACTTTTTAAAATGTACATATCTTACATATATGCTTTGTATTATAAAGCTCTGTGGGTTTTGACAAACACCTTAATATCTTGTGTTCGTTTACAGTATCCTGCAGAGCAGTGTCATGGCCTTAAACGATCCCCTGTGCTTTGTTTATTCTGTCTTTCATTTCATCCCCTCCTGAGCCGCTGGCAATCACTAATCTGGTTACTGTCTCTGGTTTTGCATTTTTCTGAATGTCATATAATTAGAATCATATAGTATGCAGGTTTTAAAGATTAGCTTCTTTCACATAGCAACATGCATTTGAGATTTATTTGTGTCTATTCATAGCTTGAGAGTTTGTTTCTTTTTATTGCTGAATAATATTCCACTGGGTAGATTATGATTGCTGGATTGTATGGTAAGAATACATTTATTTTTTACATGAAATTTCCAAACGGTCTTGTAAAGTGGCTGCGCCATTTTACATTCCCACCTATATAAATGAGAATTCCTGTTGCTTTGCTTATTTGTGAGCAATTGGAATTGTCAGTAGAGTCTTATTCATTTTAATAAATGTGTAATGCTATCTCCTTATTGTTTTAATATGCAATTCCCTAATAGCATATGATGTTGAACATCTTTTCATGTACTTTTTTTCATCTGTATATCATGAACTCATTTTTGAAATAAGAACGGTTGCAGAGATGGGCATTTTCTGGAATATTCTTTGGAAAATGCTACCCCAGTTCATTATAAAAATTTAGGAATATTGTTAAGGTGCCTTATTACTAAAGTGGGGGATCATATAATGCTTCAAAAATAGTTGCACAAAATGTCAAAAATAAAAATATTCCAATGACTAGTTATTATTTTATGTGATTTCCTTTAATTTAGTTGATGATGCTTAGTAGTAGATCTTTAAAAATAATATATTTGGATTCAATAACATAATGATGTCATATATGTAAGACACTGTTGTGTGAAGAACTTATCATGAACATGAGTATATATTTTTATTTTTGCAGTCTTAAAATATAAACTATAATGATTTTTAGATTTTTATTAGCTATTGGAAATACTCTCATTTCTGATTATAGTTCTTGTATTTATACACATTTAGACATATAATGTAAAATAACATATGTGCCATATGAATAAATGTAAAACAATGATTGCATATATACATATTAAACTGCCAAAATGTTTTAATTTGTGAAAATAATTTATTTTAAAATATTATTAAAATATTTGTGAGTTTTAAAATTTATTCAACAATCAATAATGAGGCTTATGAGAATCATTGAGGAAGGAAATCATTGCATTGTATTATAATGCAATGAAATAATAATAATTTAAAAAAGACAGAGGGAGCACGTGTAATGAATAAAACAAAGCAAAGTGGCTAGAACAGCCATAAGGAGTTTTATACTATGTTTGGCTTTCATTCTTTAAAATTAAACAATGAGACAAGTCTCCTGCTAAGAAATGTAATACCTGTGCATTTCTCAAATATTGGTGAAATGCTAGAGCACCATCTCTTACCGACAGTCATTAATGACTCCAATAAATAGGAGACCTTAGTTCAAACAAACACATTATTCCAAATGACAGAAGTGTAAGCATGACTAATTAATGAATTTGTTAATATTTGTTCTCCATTTATGAGAACATTGCTCTGAGTTAGAACTAATTACCTGTACATACACCTCAGAAAATATACCCATATCTCTAAAGCCAAATATTTCATGTCATAGTTAATATAATAATGCCTTTTCTGTTTATTCTAAAGCTCTAATACACAAATAATAGTTTGGAATAATGGAATAAGTCATATTCATTTAAAAACTACACTACACAGAGGACTTATTCTTTCAAATTTGAAATCAGGATTCAAAGAGCTCTTCTAATTTTTTTACCTGCCACAGTTATTTGGAGAATGAAGCACAATATGAGAAATAAATGACTTGGCACTTACAATCTTTCCACAAAATCCAGGCCTAGGCCAAGGCATTCTGTTATCATGGCTGCTTTAAATGCTGATGAGCTTTCTGTTCCATAACATTTCATTTTTTAATTTGTTTGTAATGGAAAACTAGATCACCACTTTAACTTGTTACTGAAAAATAGGACTGACACCAGCAAAATCAGTAACAAAAATGAACTAAATGGTGTTAGATAGATAATGAAGAGGTAAATTGTACTGAAGTTCTATATGATAATACAAATAAAATTTATTAAACTCCTTTTATATCTTTTTTTCTATTCTCTTTCTTCCTAGGAAATTACCACCTCCCACTATCATCATCACCATCATCAATATCATCACCATCATCATCATCATCACAACTTCCTATACTTAGTGCCTACTATGTACCAACAAGTGTTAAGTAACCTCTATAAAATCTCTATTCCTCCCAACAACTTGCTGTAAAAGTGGTGTTATTTCTACTTACAAGTGAGGAAACACTAGAAAAGTGAATAGAGGTTAAGTAATTTGCCCATATTTAAACAGCTGGTAAGAGGACAAGTCAAAATTTTAACATATATGTTGATATCATAGCATCAGCTCTCTCATGTTGTCAACATTTTACCACAACACACAAATATGGCTTTGAATCATAAGATAATGTTATAAAGGAGATTCCATATTTTCTAATCTAGTTTTTTTTTTATTTCATACACATGGAGGATGAGGTCCACAGAAGTTCAACTCATTCCTCAAAGTTCTACAGCTGATTTATAAGAAACCCTACTTGGGAGGTAACTCTTATGAATACAAGGTGGTTAGATTACTTCTTGTTGAAAACCAATGAGGGTACAATTATAAGGAAAGGCTATGAAGCATACAAATATCTCTACCAAAGTATGATATCTTTATAGCTTTGGACCTTAGCTTGTCCTTTGCCCAAAGATACTAAAGGATTATTTGTTGAATTTTCTAGTGTATAATTTAAACCCATTCTCAGTTTGTCCACTCTGATTTGTCAAAGTTGATGCTGGGATCATTAGTACCATTGAAGAATGCTGAGGGAATTCTCTTATTTTTTTATTTTGTGTTTTATTTCCTCACTACCATTATTTAGTATGTGTAGCACTATTCTTTATTCATTTTTAGTAAAATAATAAAGACAATATTACTTTATACTTCCCCAATAATATCCCCCAAATTATAGTAAATGTGAAAGGATATTTGATTTATTGTGTTAAATATTTGGCTTTTTGTTTTAAGTTATAGTGTAATTCTGCATATTTAATGATATTCATCATCTGTGCTGTGTAATTGCTTAGTGGGCTCCTGATATATATTTATAAACACGTGCATTTATATATCATCCCAAAATAGCCATTGAGGATGTAAGTGGTTTAAACAATTTAATTAAAAAATTGATATATTTAAAGAGAGTTGATGGGTATTTTAGTCTATCTCAAGGCAAATGTAGAAAACATGACAGCATTCTTGTCATTCAAACCTTGAGTGGGAAGAAGAAAAAGTGATATCTGTCAAAATTCAGGAATCCTAATAAAGCTTGCAACAGTAGAATTAAGCTATATTGTAGAAGTTTTAAGAATCTAGAAGAAGCAGCACATGTAAATATGTAATACATATTAACAAAAAATAATTTGTTCATATTCTTGTACTTTCCCTCTATTTCTCTTTTTCCCTAAACATACACACAAAGACTTTACTGGAAAACATTCTAGAATCTGAGGTGTCCCTTAAAATGAGGAAGGTGATTGGCCTGCTCCAATTGCTAGTGATAGTAACCAAAAGAACAAAAATCAAAGTGAGGCTAGATGTAATCAGCTACTGCTGAACAGCAGCTACCTTAGAAATTTCCATTATGAGTTGTTTTAAAATGCAGAGTAGTGTCACTTTCTGAGTTCAGAATCTCTTTAAATTTTACTATGTACTTTCATTTATTTTACTCCATATGATTTAATTCAACTTCCCAATAACTCTGTTAGGTGTGTAATATTAATTGTTGCCTTGTATTTGAGCTCCAGGATCTATGGGTGAGACCTTGATCCCAGAGTTCATAGTGTGAATGTTTAGGGAGAAACTTGTCCAAAATTGCATAACCTCTGAAGTGTGGATTCATCCACATCTGAAGAGAGAAAAATCAAGCACATATTTCACTAAGCCAAAGGTTCTCAAATTTGGTACATCAAAATCAATCGCA
This sequence comes from Hipposideros armiger, assembly GCF_001890085.2. Taxonomy (NCBI): domain Eukaryota; kingdom Metazoa; phylum Chordata; class Mammalia; order Chiroptera; family Hipposideridae; genus Hipposideros; species Hipposideros armiger. The sequence goes on along the minus strand of NW_017731433.1, from coordinate 234,952 downwards.
GGGATTGTTAAACCAAATGGCTGGCCCATTTCTGGGAGTTTTTGATTCTGTAGTTTTAGGGAGGGGCCAAAGGATTGGCATTTCTCACAAATTCCCAGGTAATGCTGATGTAGTGGTCCTGGGATCATAACTTTTGGGGAAACTCGAACTGAGCCTTTTAGGGATGCCCAATCAATACTAGAGTCAGATTTTCTAGATATTCTTTTTTTTTTTTTTTAAAGATTTTTATTGGGGAATTGGGGGAAGAGGAACAGACAAGTTGCTGTCTTTTTGTTCTTCAGTCTAGTTGTGGAGGACGTTGCTTCACTGGCCCAAATTGGCACCATCGTTGTGCTCTTCCTGGGCAAGGCAGATCAGTCACTGGCTTCTGGATGGCCGCTCACGCTGGCTGCTGGCTACATATGGTAGCCCATGGCAACCCACTGCAGCAGGGGCTGCAGCCTATGCAGTCGCCGGCAACTCATGGCTACCCAGCTCCACGTTGAGCTGTTGTTCAACATCTTAGCTGTAGAGGGCAGCATCACTGGCCCTCATATGTGGGATCCGAACAGGGGCACTTTGGTTTCCCAAGCCAGTTCTTAACCATCGCGCCACTCGGCCAGCCCTAGATATTCTTTTTTATACAAGGAAATCACTCTTACTTATGGGTACATGATAGCTTTTTTTCTATTCTATACTACTTATGACTCTATGAGGCTTCTAACATTGTTATCATTTTTATCTATGTTTTTGTCTTTTAAAGTAGGTACTTATTTCTTTTAAAGTGAATATAATTTGTTTGGTATTTTTGTATTTTTTAGGAGGAGTGAGAGTGACATGTTTCATTCACTGTTGTAATCCTGACCTAGATATTTTGAACCAAGTCAGCTGCACTTGCTTTGCCGACTGTAATGTAAAGAATGTGGATTATTTTTAGGTTTTTTTTTATTATTATTATGAGAGTTTATTTTTGGAGAAGTTATAGGTTTACAGATAAATCAAGCAGAAAGTACAGAGCTCCCATATACTCCCTCTCCCTCCTCCACAGATGCCCCTATTATTAATATATTTCATTAGTGTAGTATATTTGTTATAATTGAAATATTGATATGTTAAAGAATGTGGATTTTAGAGTTGCACAGACACAAAGATAAATGCTAGTTCTGCAACTTAATATTTATTAAACTTGGTTCAGCTACTTATCTGAGCCTTGTTGGTAAAAATAGACACAATAACAATGGACTCATATTGTGAGTATAAAACGTGATATATAAAAATAATTCATGCTTATAATACATTTATAAATATGTGTTAACACTCAGCATTGTGTATAATAAATCATGTCTATTTGGTAGCAACTTGTAGGTTTTTAATGATAATTTTGCTCATGAATAACATTAGAACTTGTGGAAGATTTACTTAAGTATTTTTAAGTAATTTTTCTAAATTAATATGTTTATCATCTTTGTAGGTTTCCTTTTTTAGGGCTTTTTTTCCAAAATCAGGGGAAATGTTTATTTTCTTTCCAGGCCACAAAGTACTTAATAGACTAATTTTAGGTCAATAAATGAAATATATGGAATTGTAATGGGTGAACATCAAACAAAGAAATAGACTACAAAGTATTTAAAATTTAGTCTGAACAAAGTATTTTTCAAAAAATGTTACCTGCACTGGTTTCTCAGTTCTTTGGTGGGAAATGTCCTATCTTTGAACTATTTCAAAGGTCTCTGCAAATCCTGAAACTTATCTCAATAATAGATTATATGCTGGGGCATAAAACTAGCCTCAGCAAATTTAAGAAGATTGAAGTCATACTGTGGCATTGGGCCTTAGACAAAGTCCTTCCCAGATCATGTGGTCACTACGGGTTTTGTGCAGGCTTCAGACAAAAACATTCCTGGACTGTATGGTCAGCAAGACTTCTGCGTTTCATATTTCCAAATTCCTACCTCAGTCAGTAACCAGTCAGAAACTAACACAGTGCCCCATGTCCTAATAAGGAACCTTAGCTGCTAACCCAGAAACCTCAGGGTATATAGCACCGAGTCCCACCTGGGTTGGGACTCAGCCTCTGGATGTGAATCCGCTGAGCTAGTGCCGGCATTGGTAAAAGTTGCTTCCCACGCCTTGGTGTTTTGTCTCTTTGTCTGGGTTCCCCACAACATAATTGGTGGCTCGTCTGGGATACGGAGACGGTGATATTTCACCTCCCTTGTCCCCGGAGCCCGGCTCCCCTGGACGAGAAGGGACACGCACTCTACTCGGCGTCAGCGGACTCTTGTCCGTCAGTGGGGACGTCTCCCATGCCAGCCACGGGGGACTGACCCGGGAGCACAAAGGAACCCTGAGGGCTACGGGAACCAACTTTGGAGCGCCACCCGACTAGGCAGGTAAGGACCCGGGTCACTTGGTAGCCTGTCCAAGAGCGGACAGAAGGGGAGACTGATCACCTCCTGGAGTCACCCTAGTACCTCAGTTTCTGAGAGAAATTGTGACTCCTAGGAATGGGGTGGCGGGTGGAGAATGAATGTGTTTGAGTCTGTGAATGAGACGCAGCCTGTCTGCGAAGCGAGTGTGGAGTCCCGATCCGTGGGTCCGTGGTGCACCTCATATGGCTTAGGGTGGTATCGCTAAATTGTCTTGAACGGTTTGGGGATCCAAGTTGAGGATTTGTATCGACCCACCAATGCTAAGAGGCATCTGAAAATTCTCGCGAGAGAAGCGGCCGGAGACAGATGAAGCGAATCGCTGTGTGTCGTGCCAATTTTGGGTGGTTGCCATGGGTGGGCGACAGAGTACTCAGACTCCGTTAGGATGTATGTTACAAAATTTTAATAAGGGATTCTAGGGGGATTATGGCATTGAGATGACCCCCCAAAAGCGCCGTACCTTCTGTGAGATTGATTGGCCATCATTCGGTGTTGAATGGCCAGCAGAGGGAAGCTTAGACAGAGACCTCATTAGGAAAGTCCACCTTGTTGTTACCGGCAGCCCTGGTCACCCTGATCAGTTCCCTTACATTGACTCATGGGAGGCTATTGCACATACCTGACCCCCTTGGTTGAAGTCCTGTTTGGAAAACCAGAGCAGAATTCTTTTGGCACGAGTTATAATTCCCTCATGGAAGCCGCTTAAAGAAAAAACAGGACAAAAGCCCATCCTGTTTTCAGACCCGGAGGAAATCCTGCCTCCTTATTTGCCAATTTACCCACCCCTTTTGCTGCCTTCAGTACTGCCCTCTCCGGCTCCACTTCCTCCGGCCACCATGCCAGCCTTGACTCCAGTACCGCCCTCGCTGTCTCCACTTCCTCCACCCACTATGCCCTTCCCAGAGTTTTTTGCCACTCCTCTACCACCAGTCCTGACTCCCTACCCACAGATAAGTGGCTGCAGACCAAGGGTCCTGAGACTGGTGCTCTCCAGTTCCCCCTACGGGAAACCAGAGGTCCCATCTACTGTGATCAGGATGGCCAGATACAGGGAAGCCACCGCATTTTTGTATACCAGCCCCTCTCAACCACTAATCTCTTAAACTGGAAAAATCATACCCCATCATTTACAGAGAAACCACAGGCTTTGACTGACCTCCTTCAGTCAATCATTCAAATGCATCAGCTCACCTGGACTGATTGTCGCCAGCTCCTCCTAACTCTCTTCAACACTGAGGAATGCAGGTGAATCACCCAGGGAGCTATAAAATAGCTAGAGGAACATGCCCCACCAGGGACCTTAAACATTCAAGTGTATGCTTAGAATCATTTTCCTGAAGAGGACCCACAGTGGGACCCCAATAATGACCGGGACTTCCAGATGCTGGAACAGTATCAAGAAGACCTTATAGGAAGCTTAAAGGATGGTAACAAAAAAAGCATCAATATGAATAAGATCTCTGAAGTCCTCCAGGGGCCAGAGAAGAGCCCAAGCCAATTTTATGAAAGACTCTGTCAGACATTTCGTCTCTATACTCCCTTTGTCCCTGAGACTGTCGAGAATCAGCGGATGGTCAATGCTGCTTTCGTTGGGAAGTCCCAGGGCGACATCCAGCAAAAACTTCAGAAACTGAATGGATTTGCTGGCATGAATATCAGCCAGCACCTCGAAGTGGCAACAAAAGTCTATGTCAATCGTGACCAGGAGGCTCGTCGGGAGGCGGATCAGAAAATAAAGAAAAAGGTGAACTTGCTTGCTGCTGTGCTTGTTGAACCTGTTTTGACCCCAGGACAAAACGCCATCCCAAACCTAGGACTATCCCAGCGAGGACGACGTCAAGGGGGGCCATTCTCTAGGAGGCCAAGGCTGAGACCCGACCAATGTGCTTACTGCCACCAACGTGGCCACTGGCAAAATGAATGTCCTCAGCTGTTGGAGAGGATGCAAATTGGTCTGAGTCCCCGAAGGCGGGGTCGAGTCACTCACGGCCATTACCAGCCGCCCCAACAGATGCCAGGCCCTTCTGGAGATGACTTCATCAGACTCACTGGCATGGAAGAATATGGGGAAGAGTAGGCCAGACCGGGTTCCATCCAGCTAGGCCCCCAGGAGCCTATGGCCCGAATGTTAATTGGGGGCCAACCCATTGACTTTATGGTTGACACAGGTGCTGAACATTCTGTTGTAATAAAGCCTACAGGCCCTTTCTCCCAAAAGCAGGTCACCATCATGAGTGCCACGGGAGGATGAGTCCATTGGCCCTTTTTGCAGCCTCGACAATGCACCCTGGGAAGCCGAGAAATTACTCATCAGTTCCTCTACCTGCCAGACTGCCCTGTAGCATTATTGGGGAGAGATCTACTAGAAAAGCTCCAGGCTCAAATCACCTTTAACCACAGTGGCAATGCTGAGCTAACATTGGGAAAATCAGGAGCTATGATTATGTCCCTCACCATACCTCGGGAAGAAGAATGGCGACTATTTGGCCTTGTAGAAGAGGTCCAGGAGGGACCCAAACTCCCTTTCTCAATACCGAGAGTTTGGGCAGAAGACAACCCACCGGGCTTGGCATGACATGCAGCTCCAGTAGTTGTAGAGTTTAAACCTGGGATAGAGACAGTGCGCCACAAGCAATATTACATTCCCCACAATGCACGAGTTGGTATTCAAAAACATTTGGACAGACTCCTAAAATATGGGATTCTTCGTCCCTGTCAGTCACCTTGGAACACACCTCTGCTTCCAGTCCAAAGGCCGAGAACTGAGGACTACCGTCCAGTACTGGACCTGAGAGCAGTAAACCAAGCAACGGTTGCTTTACACCCAGTTGTCTCCAATCCATATACTCTTCTGAGCCTCATCCCAGCTGAAGCAACCCACTTCACCTGCCTGGACCTCATGGACATCTTCTTCTGTATTCGTCTGGCCCTTCCAATGGGAAAACCCTGAAAACGAGGACAAAGGACAGCTAACATGGACAAAGCTACCACAGGGCTTCAAGAACTCCCCAACCATTTTTGGGGCCGCCTTGGCTTCGGACCTAAAGCCCTTTCCAGCCAGCCAAACCAGTTGTGTACTGCTCCAATATGAGATGACCTCTTATTAGCTGGAAAGAGCTACAATGACTGCAGGCAGGGTACATATCACATCCTTAAACTTTTGTCGGAAGCAGGCTATAAGGTCTTCAAGAAAAAGGCTCAGATATGCCAAGTCGGTCAAATACCTTGGTTTCCACCTGTCACAAGGACAACGCCAGCTCTGCCCAGAAAGGAAGCAGGCGGTATGTACCATTCCTGTCCCCGCTACTCGGAAACAGGTTCGCGAATTCTTAGGGGCGGCAGGCTTCTGTAGGAACTGGATCCCTAACTTCTCTACTATAGCCAAACCCCTTTATGAAGCCACAAAGGGGGGTGAACGTGACCTTTTCTATGGGAGTCTCCACAACAGAAAGCTTATAATGAGCTTAAATGGTCTCTCATTCATGCCCCTGGCCTAGGACTCCCGGACATCACCAAGCCTTTCTTCCTCTATGTACATAAATGCATAGGAACGGCAGTAGGGGTCCTTACCCAACTGCTAGGGGATTGGCACCGGCCAGTAGCCTACCTCTCAAAACAACTTGACTCAGTAGCATTAGGATGGCCACCTTGCCTGAGGGCACTTGCAGCAACGGTTCTGCTTGTGTCTGAAGCTGACAAGCTGACCCCAGGTCAGGAATTAACTGTCCGGGCTCCACACTCAGTTTGAGCCTTGTTGGATCATAAGAAACATTATTGACTTACCAACTCCAGGATTGCCAAGTACCAAGGACTATTATGTGAAAACCCACGAGTCTGCCTTTAGGTGGTACGGACCTTGAACCCAGCCACTTTACTGCCTGTAGGGCCTGGGCCCCCAGACCATGACTGCATCGAAGTCCTGGATGAAGTGTTCTCCAGTAGGCCGGACCTGACTGACCAACCTCTTACACACCGTGATGTAGAATACTACACTGATAGTAGCAGCTACGTCCAGGGAAATAGACAGTTGGCTGGATACACTGTGGTAACCCTACACACTATCATAGAAGCAAAACCTCTCCCACAGGGGACCTCGGCACAAAAGGCGGAGCTCGTCGCCCTGACTTGGGCCCTTCAGCTGGCAGCTGGGGTAAGAGCCAATATTTATACCGACTCTAAGTATGCCTTCACTACCCTCCATGTTCATGGGGCTTTATACAAAGTAAAGGGATTAATTAATTCAGGAGGGAAGGAAATTAAATATGGACAAGAGGTTCTAGATCTCCTAGAAGCAGTATGGGCACCCAAAAGGGTGGCAGTCATACACTGCAGGGGCCACCAAAAGGGCGACACCATCGCAGCCCGGGGAAATCGCAAGGCGGACCAAGCAGCCAAGTAAGCTGCAGCCGAAGAAGCCCTCGAACCTTCAACATTAACAACCTCCCTCTTTCCCAGCCCTTTAGCTGAATGGGATCCCAAATATTCCCACCAAGAAGAGGCCTGGTTCAAGACTGAAGGGGGAAGCCTTCTCCGTAACAGATGGTGGAAATTTCGAGATGGCCGCATTGTCATACCAGAAACTCTAGCCCCGACTTTTGTCAAACAGTTTCACCAAAGGACCCACTTTAGTCGGAATGCCCCAGAATTGACCCTCAATAGGTATTTCTACGTACCCCGACTCTCCAGGTTCACGAATAGTTTGTAAATGATTCCTTGTTTGTGCTCACAACAACCCACATCAAGGACCGGTCCTACCTCCCGGAGTCTAACATACTGGCGGTGTCCCATTTGAAGATCTCACAATAGATTTCACTGAGATGCCACGCTCCAGGGGTCTTAGATACCTCTTAGTATTTGTATACACCTACTCGGGGTGGGTGGAAGCCTTCACCACCAGGACAGAAAAGGCTCGGGAAGTCGCCAGGCTATTGCTACAGGAAATAATCCCTTGCTTTGGGCTGCCACTCTCAATAGGTTCTGACAATGGTCCCGCTTTTGTAGCTGAAGTAATCCAGCTCCTAGCCAAGCTCCTCTGCATCACTTAAAAGATACATACTGCCTACCGCCCACAGAGCTCAGGACAAGTAGAACGTATGAATCAGACCCTCAAGTCCCACCTGAAGAAACTGTGCCAAGAGACACACCTCCACTGGGACAAGGCCCTTCCAATAGCGCTCCTGAGGATATGCTCAGCTCCTACCAAGAAGACGGGCCTTTCCCCTTATGAGATCATATATGGAAGGCCACCTCCACCTATTAGAGGCCTCCGAGGGGACCTTAAAGAAATAGGGGACCTAACTTTAAGACAACAACTTGAAGTGTTAGGCTCTACCTTACAGAACCTCAACCAATGGGTACAGGAGAGGCTCCCTATTAGCTTAACAACTGAAGTTCATCCCTTTAAGCCTGGGGATTCAGTGTGGGTTAAGGAATGGAACCTCCAGCCCTTAAAACCCTGTGGAGGGGCCCCTTTACTGTCATTTTTTCTACTCCAACGGCAGTTAAGGTTGCAGAAATCACTCCATGGATACACCACAGCAGATTGAAACCTGCAGCTACTAGCTGGAACTGCACCTCTGACCCCTCCGAGCCCCTCAAGATCACTCTCTGGAGGAAGATGGCCAGCGATGTTACCGGTCCTTAGGAGGAAATCACCAACCCTGCTTTGGTCACACTGGAAGCTGACCAATCTACGCACAGATGAAATTTAAGGAATTCTTCCTTGCAAGATGCTTATCCCAAAGACTAATCCTTACCCTCACCCTTTTCTTCCCAGTCAGGAACAGTATCACTACCTCATGCTCTAAATCATGTTTCCAGTCCATTAGGCTGGGAACATCTCAGGTAGCCTTTGTCTCCTATACATACATGCCGGCCCAGTGCTATTGGGGTAGAACCCCTAGGCCAACAGCTTGTCGAAGGAGATGATGCTCTCTTACCCACCTATGAGTTCAAGCATCAAAGGGGGGAATGTGGCAGTGGGCCCTAGACAAAGGCCTTCCCAGACCATGTGGTCACTAAGGATTTTGTGCGGGCTTCAGACAAAGACATTCCTGGGCTGTATGGTCAGCAAGACTTCCACGTTTAATATTTCCAAATTCCTACCTCAGCCAGTAGCCAGTCAGAAACTAACACAGTGCCACATGCCCTAATAAGAAACCTTAGCTGCTAACCCAGAAACCTCAGGGTATATAGCCCCGAGTCCCGCCTGGGTCGGGGCTCAGCCTCTGGATGTGAATCTGCTGAGCCAGTGCCAGCATTAGTAAAAGTTGCTTCCCATTCCTTGGTGTCCTGTCTCTTTGTCTGGGTTCCCTACAACAATACCAAGCATATTCTGTGAACACAGTTCTTTGAAATTGGAGATCAACTGCAAAAACGAAAGCAGGAAAACCCACAAATATGTAGGGATTAAACAATATACTACTAAAGTATGACTGGGTTGAAGAAGGAATAAAAGGAAAGATCAAAAGAAACATAGAACCAAATGAGAATAAAATGTATCATATCAAAATTTTGGGGATGCTGAGAAAACAGTAATTAAAAGGAAATTTATATAACTGCAGGACTACCTCAAGAAACAAGAAAGATTTCAAATAAACAACCTAAGATTATCTTAAGTAACTAGAAAAAAAAGAACAAATAAAGCACAAATTCAGCAGATGGAATAAGAAATAATAAAAATTAGAGCAGAATTAAATAAAATAGAGAAAAAAAAGACAATAAATAAAAAACGATGCAACAAAGAGCTGATACTTTGAAAAGATTAATAAAATTGATGACCTCCTGGCTAGGCTCACTTAGGAAAAAGAAAAAAGACTCAAATAAACACAATCAGAAATGAACGAGAAGTTATGACCAATACCAAAGAATTACAAAGCATCATACAAGAACACTATGAAAGACTATATGACACTGAAGCAAGATTTTTTTTTTAAGCAAGATTTTTTGATGTGTGTTTTTGTGTGTGCGCCGGGATCTTGGTCTTGCAGCACCGAAGAATGAAGACACAGACCAGAGAGGTAAAGTTTGCAGCAGAGGGTAGTTTATTAGAGCAGAAAATAACAGCTCTCAGAATGAGAGGGGTTCCCGATTGGGGTGCTCACTAGTTAGAGCAAAGGATTTATTTTTATATCTTTTGTATGTCTGGGGAGAGGTCCTGGCTGGTGCCTCTTGGCACTATCATCAGGTTTACATTGTTGTTTAGCCTGGAGGAGGTGTTTGTCTCCAAATTGTCTGATTTCCTTAGAGCTTAATCAGCTTAATAATTGTGTCTGCTCTCAGAGGAGTGAGTGTGTTACTGGAGACTATGGCATTGAAGAAAGGACTCCTGAAAGTCTTATGTTATGCTAATCACCTGGGATCCCTGATTTTTGTTACAGGCTTGGGGCAAAAGCTTTTCCTCCTCCTCCACTTGAGTTTGTCACTCTGGCGGGACCTGTGAGTTAAACCTACCTGTCAGCTAATAAAATTATTTCCCTGGCTTTGTTATGGTTTCCACCCTGATTCCCCTACTGTGGAAATTTCCCTGACTACCTGTAATTTTCCTTTCTCATCACTAAATCCCATAACCTAGAAGAAATGGACAAGTTCTTAAAAATATATAACCTTAGACTGAAAACTGGAAAATCTAAATAGACCAATTAAAATTTTTAAAAAATTGAAATAATAATTCAAAACCTTCCTAAAAGCAAAAGTCCAGGACCAGATGGCTTCACTAATGAATTCTACCAAGCATGCAAAGATGTTTAATACCTGTCCTTCTCAAACTCTTCTAAAAAATTGAAGAAGAAGCAATAATTCCTAATGCATTTTATGAGGCCAACACTACCCTGATACCAAACTTTGGTAAGCATAACACAAAAAATAAAACTGCAGACTAATGTCTCTGATGAATGCAGATGCAAAAATCCTAAACAAATACTAAAAAATCAAATACAACAATATGTTAAAAAGATTATACAGCAGGATAAAGTGGGCTTTATTCCAGGGACACAAAGATGGTTTGACATATGCAGATTGCAGGTTGATCAATGTGACACACCACATAAACAAAATAAAGGATAAAAATCATGTGATCATATCAATAGATGCAGAAAAAGCATTTGACAAGATACAATATCTATTTATGATTAAAACATAATAAAATGGGTATAGAATGAAAATACCTCAATATAATAAAGGCTATATATGATAAACCTTCAGCTGATATCATACTTAATGGTGAAAAACTGAAAACTTTGTCTAAGATTAGGCAGAAAAAAGAATGACCTGTCACCACTGTTATTCAACATAGTATTGGAAATCTTAGCCAGCGCAATCAGGCAAGAGAAATAAATAAAAGGCATCCAAATTGAGAATGAAGAGATCAAATTGTGACTTTTTGCATATAACATAATTCTTTACATAGAAACCCCTAAAGAGTCAACCAAAAAAACTATCAAAGAAAATAAATACAGTAAAGTTGCAGGATATAAAATCAATATACAAAAATCTATTGTGTTCCTAAATACTAACAATGAAAGCAAACAAATAATTCCTTTTGCAATTGCAACAAAAAGAATACAATACCTAGGAATAAGCTTAACAAAAGATGTGAAGGACCTATACACTGGACACTACAGAACATCATTAAAAGGAATTGAACAAGACACGAAGAAATGGAAAGGTATTCTGTGTTCATGGATTGGAAGCATCAACATAGTTAAAATGGCCATATTACCCATAGCAATATATAGTTTTAATACAATCTCCCATCAAAATTCCAATGGCATTTTTAAAATAAATAGAACAAAAATCATCAGGTTTTTGGGGATCACAAAAGACCCCGAATAGCCAAAGCAATCTGAGATGATGGTAATAATAATAATGATAATAATAATAATAATAAAGCCAGTGGTATCACACTCCTTCACTTCAAATTATACTACAAATGACAATAACCAAAGCAGCATGGTTTGGGCACAAAAACAGACACACAGACCAAAGGGATAAAATTGAGAACTCAAAAATAAACCCACTTAAAATGGGCAGAGAGGCAGCTAAGGATCCAAAAACGTACAGTGGAGTAAAGAAAGCCTCTTCAATAAATGGTGCTGGGAAAAATGAAAAGCCACATGCAAAACAATGGAACTATACTTCTTTGTGTCACCATATACCAAATTAACTCAAAATGAATCAAAGACCTAAAAGCAATTAATTGCATAGAAGAAAATATAGGTACTAAACTTATGGGCCTTGGTTTAGAGAGGATTTTATGGATTTGACCTCAAAGGCAAGGGATGTAAAAGCAAAAATAAATGAATGAGACTGTATTAAACTAAAAGGCTTCTGCACAGCAAAAGAAACCATTGATAAAACAAAGAGGCAGACAACTGAATGAAGAAAGATATTTGCAAACAACATCTCCAATAAGGGGCTAATGTCCAAACATATACAACTTAAAGAACTCATACAACTTAACAAAAAAACAAACAATCCAATTAAAAAATGTGCAGAGGAACTGGACACTTCTCTCAAGAAGACTTACAAACAGCCAACATATAAGTGAAAGATGCTCAACTTCACTAGTTATTAGGGAAATGCAAACCTAAACCACAATGAGATAGCACCTCACACCTTTTAGAATGGTATTATCAATAAGACAAGTAATAATAAGTGTTAGAGAGGTTGTGGAGAAAAAGAAGCCTTTATGCACTGCTGGTGGGAATGTAAATTGGTACAGCCACTATGGAAAACAGTATGGAGCTTCCTCAAAAAATTAAGAATAGAACTACCATGTGACTCAGCAATCCCTCTTCTGGGTATCTACCCAAAAAAATCTGAAAACGTTTATCCATAAAGATATATGTCTCCCTATGTTCATTGCAGCATTATTCACAATAGCCAAGACATGAAAGCCAAAGTGTCCTCCAATTCATGATTGGATAAAGAACATGTGACACATTTATACAATGGAATATTACTCAACCATAAGAAAAGATGAAATACACGCATTTGCAACAACAGGGATGGATCTTGAGATTATCATCCTAAGGAAAAAAGTCAGACAGAAAAAGTCAAGAACAATATGACTTCACTCATATATGGAACATAAAACTGAAAGCAACAAATGAACAAAAATTTTTAAAAAAGCAAAAACTCATAGTCATAGGCAACAATTTTGTGGTTACCAGAGGGTAAGGGGATGGGCAGTCGAAGAGGGTAAAAGTAGTCAAATATATGGTGATAGGAGGATTAACTTAGGTGGTGAAAACACAATGCAATATATAGATGATGTATTATAGAACTGTACATTTGAAACCTATATAATTTTATTAACCAATATCACTTCTACAAATTTAATTTAAAAAATTGGCCTAAATGTTTGTCCACCAATCTAGTTTCATGGACAAAGGCTTGTCAAAGTTTCTTGCCCTTAGGTTGAGCTACCATCCCTTTCTGTACCCAAAATGATTGTCAGTGAAGAATTTATAACTTTCCCTTTCCATCTGGAGCTCTGAAAAGTAGAACTTCGTTTATTCTCTAACATGCATATTAAAGAACAAGGGACAAAAGAAATTCTTAAGATATAATGCAGGATATAAAAAGACTGAAAAATACTTTGTATTTGTTTATTTCTTTTTAATAAATCGTGCGTGGAATGAATTAGTTTAAGCTGTGACACTTTGCTTTTGCTAATGAGAGTAACCAAGTTCATATGTTTACAGATGAAAGAAACACCAATGCATGATTAATGGCCAGGAAGGTCCTTTCACCTCCCTCAACAGGCTGTTCAGGGATCCCTGGAAGAGTCCATAAGGATAGTGATGGCTAAGTATCAAAGATCTAATAAGTAGAAGATAAATGATCCAAAACTGATATGTAAGTCCAAAACTATGATCCTTGTCATTCTGCTTTGTGTCCCTTTCAGTTCATATTTTCTAGTGACAGAATTATAAAAGAACTCATTGGCAAAATTCCTGACAGAGGCCGAGAAAGGAAATAATTAGAAATGTGTGTAATTCTGTGATGGTGTAGATCTATACCAACTGCAGTTTATTTAACTATCAAAGCATTTGGGGGTATTTTGCTTAATTTGTAATGTAATTTCTCAACATAATGTGAAATTTATTCTATCATAAGGATGAAGTCACTTAGTGTAAAAATAATTTAAAATATCAACAAGCAATGTCTGTTTAAATTTTCATGATAGAGAAATAAATCATGAGGTACCCAATGACTAAAATATGTAAATATACTGTGCCAGGCAATGTTTAATATTCTGTACATTTTATATGACTTTTAGGCACCACAATATTCTCATGAAATAGATACACTTGTTTCTTTCAGAATGGAGATTGATGAATAGAGAGGTTAAAATATTTGCATAAAATTATTCAGCAAAAAAATTTAAAGCTGAATTTCAAATCCTGTTCTAGAAAACTGTGCACAATAAGTGTTCTACTCACTACAGAATGAAGTATAATATGTACATGGTATAAAATAAAATTAAGATATTTATTCTTAAATTCTCAAAATTTTCTTACAATGAAACGATTTGTATCACTAGCATATTATCAATGCAAAACCATGTTTCGTGACGCAAAATATCAACTTTGGTCCAAATAGTCAAAACATGCAAACTTTATCGCTATATAAATATCAGCTGAATGTATATTTTCATTCTGTCTTTAATCCATTGCATTAATTTTATGAAATTCATTGGGTGACTTTGGTTAATAAAATTATAGAGGCTCAAGTGTACGGTTCTACAATACATCATCTGTATATTGCATTGTTTATTTGCCACCCAAAGTCAAATTTCCCCTGTCACCATATATGTGTATTTAACCCCTTTACCCTTTTCTACCAATGCATTTTAGTTAGGAATGAAAAAGACTGGCAACGCTAACATTGTACTTGATAGTTTAAAAAAGAATCCCATGTGTATTTCTGTCTGTTGATTCACAGACCTTGACAGTTGACCCACCTGTGGTATGATCACTTAGGGCCGAATGTCTGCCCTCTTAGCCCCACCTGCCACGCCCACATAAGAGTTTCTTGCACTCTATTCAGGATTTGACCTACTGAAAAAAAAAAAAAGCACAATATTAGGACTTCTAGTTAAATTTGAATATCATTTAAGCAATATTCTCAAAATAGTAATCAAAAACTATATTTGGAGGCATTTCACAAAAGCATAGATGTATCTGGTGGCTAACCACAATGTTGTTTTCGGTAGAGAAGCAGAGCTAACCTTCCTCATATTTATTGATGAATAGTTTTCAGATATAATTAATAAAACTGTAAGTAAATTGGAAAAGTATTGTAAAGATTTTCCCTGGCTTCAAATATTTGCCCTAGAACCACATGTGTCATTAAAAGCGAAGAATCTTTCCAACCTGTGGAGAGAGAGAGATGAGAAGATGGATGAAGGGTCACAGTGATGTGCTGTAGAGTCAACCTGCAGCTGCTGTCTTTGAGGATGGAAGAAAAGGGTCATAAAGCTGGAAATGAGGAGAGACTGTAGTAGCTGGACAAGGCAAAGAAACAGGTCCTCCTCTAGAGCTTCTAGAAAGGACCACAGCTCTGCCAACACCTTGGTTTTAGCTAGTGAGATTCATGTTGAACTTCTGACTTACAGAATTGTAAAATAATACATTTGTTTTTATTTAAACAACTAAATTTGTAGTAATTTGTTACAGGAGCAATAGAGAATGAATGTACCTTCTTTCTACATGAATGACACAGGAAACGTAAAACAGAAAACTTTGAATTAGAATTGAAAGCTAGACAAAAGTGCCATCTTGATTCAGAATTCGAAGGTTTCTACTACATATAGCCCAGATGGATTGTAATGAGATAACCCACAAGCCTAGGTCTCAAAATCTCTTTAGAAAGAAGAGCACATCTTTTCCCCCAAATACACCAGAAGAGATTCGTGACAGAGAAATGGCTGTGAGGGTAGACTGTGAGGTCCCCAAGAACTAATTTGTTGTCACAGGTCAGCAGATGCCCTAGTGATGGTAGTGCCATGGCCCAAGAGCTCCAACAAAAAGCCTGAAGCCTGGTACCTGTGGCCTTGCTGGGAGTAGTTTTTAAGATCCCTGTCTGACACAGGAGATATGTATCAGAATTGGACTTAAAAACTCAGATGACTATCATGTGGTACTTAACATGGCAGCTTTTGGTAGAGGTAGTAATAGCCCAAGAGAAACAGTTTTCAGTTAATAGCTCTTAAATTCTTTGTTGTCTTAATGACTATTTACCTAGACAAAATGATCTTAAGCACTGTTTCTTCCTACTCTGGAAAAGACACAGTAACATTTTGGTCCATTCAGCGTCTTTGTCCCAAATAGAATAATCTATGCAAATACGTATTTCTCCTACCTGGATTGCCCCTGCTGCTAGGTCATACAAAATCTCCAATGCCAGATACTTTTTAATTAATTGATTATTGTCTCTCAGGTCCTATTGTGCTATTCAGTGCTTTCCTCTGTATTACTAGGGAACTGAAAGCCTGCAAATATCTTGTAAATTCCCAAGGACAGATTTTCAGGTCATGTTCCAGGAGACAGCTCTCTTCATGGGAGCACTGGCAAAAGGAAGGAAAAAACCTTTTTTTTTTCTGTTTCTTGTGTTGCCCACGTAGTGACTGTGACAGTGGCTTCAGCAGTGGCAGTGCTGGCCTCAACAGTACCAGTGGGAGAGAGAGCACCTGATTTTTCATGAAGCATCAACAGCAGTAGAAGTGGCAGAGGCAACACCCTCAGGAGACTGAGGCCCATTTGAACTTGTAGGTTCTTCATGCAACTATAAAACCCTCAGACTGCTGCTCACCACTCCTTCCTCACTGTGCTTTCTTTCTGCAGCATTCCCCTCTTCAGCTCTCTGATCTTTCCAATGTTTTTCCAATTCCTTGCTTCATACTACTGTGGGCTTGACATCACTAGAGTGATTTCTATTTCCCAACTAGACTTGGACTTATTCAATATTTGAAAAATAAATAGACTCAGAAATCAGTTTTCAGGGATTGGAATCATGTTAACCTAATTTCCATCTCAAAGCTGTAACGTCCCTGCCAGTGAATAATGGGCTACTTCTATTCCATGTCAAAAAGAAAAGAAACCTGTACATAAATTGTTTGAAACTAAAGGCAAACATATGAGGGATAAAATGGCCATTTTGCTTGATTATTATGGTGGTAAAGATTATTACATGGACTATGAGATGAATGGGCTATTCTGGTTATGCTAGAGAGCACCATCAGTGACCAGTCAGAAAAAACAAAAACACCTGAGATATTTCAATCCCCTGCTGCCCTGTTGAAAGGCACCACATGCACAGAAAAAGGTTTTTTTCCTTACTCCCACCTTCCAATCTCTCTTTTTGTTCTCCTCTGGCAAAGCCAAAATAATCAAGGTGGCAAAGGACTAATGGAAATCAAGGTTGCAAGCTTCCAACTCCCTGCAATGGAAGGGATAATGCAGAAGCTTGAGAGCAAAAGCCAATAAACAAATGACCAGCTCAGAGGCCAAATTGTTGATGTATTCCATAGTTGGTTCTAAAGATGGTCTGTATAACAAGTTCAAAATGAGGGACTTCTAAAATCAACAAAGCAAACGATTATCTTCTTTCTGAGTGAAATATCAGACCCAAATGTGATTCTCACTCTTTAGGATAAAGAGTAAAATATAGCAGCTAAATTAAACAAACAAGCGAACAAAGTGTCAAGAAATTATTAGTGGCAGGGAGAAAGAAAAACATAGATGCTAGATGTGAGAAATATCATGTCTAAACAATATATATGACAGAAAACAGAATAAATTCCAAATAGTATCTATAAAAGTCAAAGAAAAAGAAGTAAATTTCAAATAGTGTCTATAAAAGTCAAGGAAAGATGGCTCCAAAATATAAGCAAAATAATTGATTTAAGATTAGATGAAAGGGCAAGGAAAGAAGATAAAAAGATGTCGGGCTAGAAGGTAGTATAAAATCAAAATGGAGTTTGGAGGAATTACTAGAAATTGTTTTGATACAACAAAGGTGATAAAATATTTTTAAAATGTTTTAGTAGCAGTGAATAACGAGCTATCTTGTTCAACGTTAAGTAAATGTGATGGACAGGTTTGAAAAAATAACAGAAAACATAGGAAAAGCACTAAGAGATTAAAAATATTAAAGCAGAAAAGCTAAGTGATACATAGTTGAAATAGGATTAAATAAAAGTAGTGATATGAAGTTATTCAATGATTATTATGTAAAATAGTTCTTAAAAGAACACTCAACAAATAAAAAGGGTCAGGAAGTAAGATGACTTCATCCATTTTCCTTTTATGTTTACACAAGGCAAAAATATATATGTTAATGTTTTCTAGGTAATAGTAAATATGAAACCTACATTATAGGTACAGGTATCTATTCTATATTTAACCCTCCGTCAAGAGCAACTGATCTCACAGATTCATTGCACACAAAGATGCCGCTATGAAATACATCTTCAGTGCACTGAGTCACAAACATGACTGGCGATAGATTATGGTAGAGGGGGAAGATACGGAAGCGATGAGTCACGATACTTAACTGTTAGATATTTGAAAATTTGTGTGCAATGAATCTGTGAGATCAGTTGCGCCCAATGGAGGGTTAAAGTGAAAATGTCATTAAAATGTATTATGGCAAATATAAACAGCTTTTCATATTTCTAAAAAGATAACTTTACAACAATTGCATTACAAAACTAATCTTTCCTAAAGCATGGCATGACACCACAAATTGACTTAAACCTGTAATATTTATGTGTTGTTTTTTTTAAGGGCAAACATATTTCTAAAGACTAAGTATCAGAAAATATAATAACAACAGTAGTAGAGGAAATGTAAATGGAACTCATATGTGCCAATTTGTCTTCTGCTACTTACAGATACTCATTATTACGTGCTTATCATAATGCTCTAAAGAGATTTTGTTATCTTTTTTTGCAGAGGAGGAAACTAAAACACAGAAAGGCTAAGTAACTTTACCAAAGACAGCAAAAATTGTTAAGCCGGGATTTGATTACTGACAACCTATATCCAGCGTCTGTGTACTCGACTGCTACGCAGGAGTGCGTCTCACATTTCAACCCTTGTACACTGGTTATAATTTCTTCAGTTATCAATACTGTAGATTTATCACTCAAGATATTTAATTTATTTCATACTGTGGTTATAGTCATGAGCCACTTAAATGACAAGGATAAGCTCTGAGAAGCATGTTGTTGGCAATTTCTTCCTTGTGTGAACATCACAGTGTGCATTTACACAAACCTAGGTGGTGCCATGCACTACGCACCTAAGCTGTATGTTGTGGCCTATTGCTCCATGGCTACCAGCCTGTACAGCATGTTACTGTACTGAATACTGTAGGCAACTGCAACACAATGGTAAATATGTATGTATCTAAACATGTCTAAACATAGAAAAGTTACAGTAAACATGTGGTAAAAGATAAATAAGTGGAACACCTGTAAAAGGCACTTGCCATGAATGGAGCCTGCAGGACTAGAAGTCACTCTGGATGAGTCAGTGAGTGAGTGGGGAGTGAATGTGAAGGTCTAGGACATTACTGGACACTACTGTAGGCTTTATAAACACTGTACACTTAGGCTACATTAAACATATACAAGTAATTTTCTTTTCCAATAAAAATTAACCTTAGCTTACTATAAATCTTACTTTATAAACTTTTAAATTTGTTTAGCTTTTCAGCTCTTTTGTAATAACACTTAGTTTAAAATGCAAACATAGTATAGCTATACAAAATTCTTTCTTTATATTTTATTTTAGGAGCTTTTTTCTATTTTTATTTATTTATTTTTTGTTGTTTGTTTCTTAAGGCATTTTGTTAAAAACTTAGGTACAAACATACGCATTAGCCTAGGCCTCCACCGGGTCAGGATTGTCAGTATCACTGTTTTCTACCTATCCCACTTCCCATCTTATCCCACTGGAAGGTCTCCAGGGCAATCAGATGCATGGAGCTGTCATCTCCCTTGGTTACAATGCCTTTTCCGGGAATACCCCCTGAAGGACCTGCCAGAGGCCCTTTTTAGAGAAGATGTCACTCTTTTCAGAAATATGTCTATGGTGGTTTGCTTGGTTTGTTTATTTTTTTATCATAGATTTCCTTGAAAGTAGATAATGTACCAGGTACATTCGTTTCTATTAATGAAAACCTTTCAGTGTTGGGGTTTATGTTTTCAAGCTTTTCAAAGAGCCTGACTTGTGACTCACTGATTTTCTACCTTTGTGGTTCATAATCACTTTTAATTTTGGTTCTAGGTCAATTACTGGACATGGCCTCTTACTGACATTATTTCCAGTAGATTCTGTATACTTAGGGGCCATGATGAAGAAAACAACAAAAAATTAAATTAAGTGCAAGAAAAATAATGCAATCCAAAGATGTGGTAAACATGAGATGTGTGAGGCTGCTGCTGGCATAACAGGGCATATTGTTTTACAGCAAACTTTTTTTTTATTAGTAGTAGAAAGAGTATATTCTAAAATACCAATAAAAAGTATAGTATAATAAATACATAAACTGGAAACATAGTTGTTTATGATCATTATCAATTATTATGTGCTATATAAAATTGTATGCTATATACTTTTATATGACTGTCAGTCCAGTAGGTTTGTTTACACCATCATCACTGCAAACACATGCGTAATGCATTGTGCTATAATGTTAAATGGATACAATGTCACTAGGTGATAAGAGTTTTTCAGCTCCATTATAATCTTACTGGATCCTTGACATATATGCAGTCTGTCATTAACAGAGAAGTTGACAAGTGGTGTATGAATATATTTACTTCAATTCAAAATTTAACACTTAACAGGTTAAGTATTCTACTTGCTATTAGAAGAAAGATGAATTTAACACAAACATTTATTAGATCATTACCCTCTTCTAGACTCAATGCTAAATGTTCATGATAAAAGTATAAAAAGAAAACAGCAGTGTTAAGTCCCTAGAGGTTTATAGTCTAACTGTGGGAATCTGGCAAATAAATAAGGCCTTTTTCAAAAGATAGTGGCAGTAAGAATAAAGAGATGACTGATATGAAAAAGTTTAAGGGTATAAAATATATAGTAATACTAATAACTGATACTTATTGAGTATTTTTAATATACCAGTTACTTTCATGAGTGTTAAACATATATTTTATTGCTTAATTCTGATTATAAAAACTATTAGCAGGCTGCGCTAATTTTACAGGTTAAGGAAACTAAGCGCTAGAGAGGCTACCTAAGTAACCAATGGGATGTGATGGAAGTGACGTTAAGTGACTTCTTAAGGCAGAATGTGACTCTGCTTCCGTTCTCTCGGAGTGTTACACTGAACTCCCATATATGAAAGTCAGGTTACCCTCTGGAGCACGAGAGGCCACGTAATCTGAAGCCAAGATTCTTCAGCCAATAGCGAGCACCAACCATCCAACATTGAGGGAAACCATACTGGGCCTTCCAATCAGCCAGCTCTCCAATGGCTAACATGTGGGTAACTGCTTAACAGCCAACTCTAGGGGAAACAGAAAGCCTTACCTGTAGCATCTGGCACTTTCTATGTAAAGACAGCCACCATGGTCAATTTCAAGCCATCCATGTGATGTCACTGGGTTCACAGAATTCCCACAACCATCAGCTCTCAAAAGCTGCTAGGACAGAGTTCCAGCACAAAACTGTCATCTATTAAATGCAATGACACTACTGAGTCCAGCTGAAACCACAAGAGGAATTGTGGTAGCAACCCATAGAATCATGAAATATAATTGTTTTAAGCTACTAAGCTTTGAGGAAGCCAGATATGCAGCAAGGAGTAGCTAAAGCCATAAACAAGAAGACAAAAAAAGAACTATATTTATATAAAGCAAGTGTTGGTGAGGATATAGACAAATGGGAACGCTAATATATTGCAAAAGGGAATGTAAAATTATTGCCGCAAAAACAGGTTCTTAGTGTACGCCACAGGAAAGCATTCAAAGATGCACCAGCTAAGCCAAGGAAGCAGCAGATTTTTTAAAAGGATAGGAGACTCGGAGGGTGAGAGCAGGCAGGCCTGGAGAAGGGCAGCTGCTCCGAAGAGCAATGAGACTTGGGAATTTATTTCACTAAAATGAAGGTTAAAAATAGTCAAGACTTATGGGTGGCATTATAGGCGTTGCTAGGCAGGTCCTCACTGACCTTTCTGTCAGGAGGGGGGCTTTTTGTCCTTATTTGGCTCAGAAGGAACTGTCATGGCGACACAGGGAGTAGAGAGTTTCCCTAACTGCAATGCGAATAATATTATGTAATCCATTATAATTAGCTAACGTTCACCTTGAGGGGCAGGATGGTGCTCTGGGCCACTAAAATCTATTTCTGGCTGGTTTGGTAGATGCACTTTTTCTTAAGGATGATCTCTCATCTCCTCCCTCCTTTGTTTTCCCTTACCTCCTCCTTTCCTTACTCCCCATCTCTCTCCACAGCCATAGCCTTTCTGCCTAGGGTAACAAAAAGGCTTAGTAGCTGTAGAAAACAGTTTGGTTCTTCCTCACAAAGTTAAACAGAATTAACACTTGATATTGCAATTTCTGGCCTGGGTATATTTTCAAAAGAATTGAAAGGAGGTATTCAAACAAGTACATGTATAGGAATATTTATAGTAGCGCTACTCACAATAGTCAAAAGGTCAAAACAGCCTGATGTCCATCAAAAGATATATGGATAAATACATTGTGCTATGTACACACATTGTGTAGTATATACGATGGAATATTAATTCTCATAAAAGGAATATTCATTTATATGAAGCAATAAAATGATTTTTAAAAAATTTTTAATTAAGTTTTATTGGGGTGGCAATAGTAAGTAAAATTATGTTTCAAGTGTACATTTCTGTAATACATCATCTATATATCACATTCTGATATGTGATATTGTACAGTAAGAGATATTTGGTCTTTGTCCCAGGTTCCTGACATAGAGCCAAAATGCTTGTAATTCCCTGAGTGATGGGAGTGTCTTTTGATATTCATAAGGATTTCCTTTTAGTCACAAGTGGGTAGATACTAATGAGATGACTTAGGGTGGGACCCCTAAATAGCCTCAGAATGAGGCTAGTCACCAAAAGATCAAGTGATTCTAGGATGAGAACTTTCAGTCCCTTCCATCCACCCACAGAGAAGGGAAGCAAGGATGGAAATTGAGCTGGATTAAGAACTTCAATAAAAAGATTTGGAGATCTTCCAGGTTGATTAACAACTTGAGGTGCTGGGAAGGTATTGCACCCTGATAAAGCATGGATGTCCTTTGTCACAACCTGCTCCCCTTATTCCTTGCCCTATGCATCTTTTTTAATTTGGCTGTTTCTGAGTTTTATCCTTAATAATAAACTGGTAAACGTAAATAAAGTGGTTTCTGAGATCTGTGAGCCCTCTTGGCAAATTATCAACCTGAGGAAGGGGTTGTGGGAACCCCTGATTTATAGCTGGTTGGTCAGAAGTATGACTGGCCCAAGATTTACAATGGACATCTGATGTGGGTGTAGTCTTTTGGGACTGAGTACTTAACTGGTAGGATCTGATGCTAAAGTCATGTAGACAGTGTCAGAATTGAATTATATTGTTGGACATGCTGTTTGGTGTCAGAGAATTGGAAAATTGATTTTTGGTGTTGGAAATGTTGAAATACATTTCTAAGCCTAAAATGGAGCCACTACAGCTCACTGTGCTCTGTCACGAAACTGAAACTTAGATAGCTATTCTGTCCCTGTAAATGCTCTGCATGACCAGAAAGGCAGTGTATAAATCATCCAATCCCCAAACCCTAAGTCAACCCAGGCTCTCTTATGCCAAACAAGGTTGATGATGTGGCTTTAGCCAATCAAATATTTTCTATTTGTCTCTTCCTTATTCTTTATCTTTTATGCAGTAAAATATTCTTGCCTTCTGCTCCATTCTGCAGCTCTCCAAAAAAAGACTATCCACTTCATGAAGAGTATAAAGAAAGGTTTGTTTGTATCAACTAAATAGTCTTATTTAATTACTTTTAACAGGAAGTACTCCACATGCCACAAAATGGATAAAACTTCAAAACACCATGTTAGGTGATATAAGCCAGGTACAAAGATTGAACATTGTATGACTTCATTTGTATTAAATATCCTGAATACATAAATAAATCTATAGAGATAGAATACTGATTGTTGATTACCAAGATCTGGGGAGAGGGAGGCATGGGAACTGCTTAATAGATAAAAGATTTTTCTGTGTGAGCGATTATAATATTGTGGAACTAGATAGAGCTATGGTTGCACAATACTGGATCTACTAAATGCCACTGAATTGTTCACTTTAAAATGGTTTTCTTGTTATGTTATGTATACTTTACCTCAATAAATACTTTTTTAAATAAATGATGGTTGTATCTGGTCATATTGCCATGATTGTACCCACAAAATGTTTTCAAATTAAAATAAGTTTGAAAGAAAAAAGCATAGTCTTAACATTTATTAATAATAACTTAGATACTTTTTGTTTATTTAAAAAGAATATGGTATCAACAAATGAGTTGTTTTTTAACTAAGACCCCAATTTTACTGTTATCTGACAACTTGAAAATTTGCAACAGCCAATAAATTAAACATTACTTTCCTAAATAAACCATGGGTTAAGAAAAAAAAATCATAGAAAACATTAGAAAAATATTTTGAAATAAATTATAAATGGAAATATACCCAAGTTTAGAGAAGCAGCTATAATCTAGAATGTTCAGCCAGAGAAGAAAATCCTAATATTAAACTAAAATATTAGAAAAAAATAAAGTCTAAAATATCAATAGCTTAATTTTTTATCATAGGATGGTAGAAAAACATTAGCAAGTTAATGCCAACAATAGGAGAAAAATTAAATTACAAATATGAAAGCAGAAAATGGTAATATAGGAAAAATTTTTCTAGAGAAAGTCTAAATACCCACAAATGGTTTCTTCAGGTTTATTAAATTAACAAAGATGTAGCAAGGCTAAGAATAAACAGTACAGGGAACATTAAATTACCAATTTCAGGAAAAAAAGGGAAACACTGCTACGTATTTTACCAACAATAAAAACACAAGACAGTGTTATGAAAACCTTTATGCCAAAATTTTTGAAAATATGGAAGAAATTAACAAATGCCTTGAGAAAACTTATAAAACAGATAAGAAGAAATAGAAAATAAAACTGTCCTAAATCTAGTTAAGCAATTGAATATGCTCTTAAAAACTTTTTGACAAAAAGTAAAAACAAAAACAAAATGAAACCGACTAATGACAAGAGTTACTTTATTGGAATAGTTAAGGGAAATATAACACCAATCTATACAAAGAAAAGTATCTTGCAGAGAAAAGTAAAAAGCAATATAAACTCTTTCATGAAGCCATAATATAACAGCACTACAATAAAAGATAATTATATACCCAAAGCAATTAATGTGTAAAATAATAGTGAATCTAATCCCGTGGTATATGGAAAATGATAATATATTATGAATAAATGGTGTGTATTCCAGAAACCAAAAGATGGTTTAACATTCAAAAATTATATTATACAGAAAAAAGCATTGGATAAAATTCAACAAATATTCATAATAATAGCTTTTAGCAAACTAGGAAGAGAATGGCTTTAATCTGTTCAGTTTGAACAACAGGAAATCTACATAAGTTATCATACTTAATGAAATGTAAAGTTTTCTCCTCAGGTTGAGAATATGAAATGTGTGAATTTTATAAAGTTGCTGAACACAAAGTATATATGCCAAAATTGGCTACATTTCTTTATATTAGCACTGAGTAAATAGAAAATAAAATTTAAAACCATACCATGCTCAATATCGTTAAAAGAATCAAGTGCCTGTGAATAAGCCTACCTATAAGGTATATGAGCTTTATACTAAAAACAACAAAAATAAAAGGAATCAAAATTAAAGAAATGAAGAATTATAAAAAGTTTATGGATTGGAACATACAAGATAATTGATCTCCCTAAATTATTCTATAGATTCAATGCAACCCCAAACAAAATAATCAGCAAGTTTTATATACAGAGGGTGCCAAAAACATGTATACACATTTTAAGAAAGGAAAAAACTTGCCCAAAAGTGCGAGCTCTGAGCAACAGCGGTTCGATGCCCAGCCCAAGCTGAGTTGCTGCTGAGCTGCCAACAGGTAGCAGGATGGCTCAGCTAAAAAAATTTAAAAAAAAAAGAAAGGAAAATACTATTTAAATTGTAATAATCTATACTGATAACAAAAGATGAATACAAGTCATGTGTGTACATTTTTTTGGCACTCCTGCTCTATTATACGTCAATTAAAATTTTTGACAAACAAGAAAAGTAGAACAAAACCAAACAAATAAGAGTGATCAAAGGACAGATGAAATGGTACTGGTAGCATAAGGAGTCATGAAGGACTCCAAGTTTTCTGGTTGAATTACTGGGTGATTGATAGTACCATTCACTGAGATGGAAAAATTAGAAAGCGAAGCAGCTATAAAGGACAAGATGGCTGGTTTAATATTGAACACATATAATTTTAAGGACCCTGTGGGATGGCTCCTTAAGAAAAAATACAGAAGTCTGAACAGCAGGAGAAAATTCTGCATAAGCTTGAGAAATTAGAATGTTGAGAAGGCCATCTTAAAAATAATAAAAAGTCTGAAAAAAGTATTTGCTGACATAGAAAATAATTTATGTGCTTTTGTTTTTGTTTAATTTTACATTTCAGGTGTTAGCAAGTGGGGCTATTTAGAGAACACAGAAGAGAATGTGGAAAGTCAGTGTTAGGGTGGTAGGTGTGGGTGTCTTTGGCTTGTATTACATTAAGTTTTTTGAGGCTGAGGATACACTATTAGGAAGATGGTTCTGTAGGCTAAAAACATTCTTGGTTCTTGGTTCTTGGGAGGTGACTATAATTAATGACACAGGAAAGGAAGATACAAGAAAAAAGTGGTGATCCATGAGAACATAGCATAAACCTATTTGGAGTATTAATATATATTGTGATCCCATATACTACATCCTTAGTGATTAAACATCTAAGTTGAGGGAAGGTTGCAGGATTTGGTGAGGAGAATGCAATGTTACATTAATGTTATTATATTTTAAATGAACATAATGGAAATAAGGCACATAACTTAATATACTTAATAACTTTACAATATTAATAACAATAATAAAATTAAATAATTTAGGTAAGAACTCCAGTCATAAATTATTGAATTTAAAATGAGAAGGGCATATAAAAAATGATATGAAAAAGAAAAAAGGTATACTTATAATAATGTTCAGTATAGAGTTATAACACTGACTCTTTGGAACAACTTATCAATAAAAATGCATTAGAAATAAGTTATACTATATCCATTAGATAGATTGCAATGAAACTGTTTTATGAAAAGTAGTTACGAATATATATGTAAATTGTTTATAATATTAAATGAGAAAAAGTTGTATAAGTTTAGATTAAAAATGTACATGTGCCAAAATTCTAGTGTTGAAATTACAGATAAATATTTTAGTCCCCTGAATTTTTCCTCTATCTTTCCAGTATCATAAATAAATTTATATTTCAAATATATGTAACTAAAGGCCAATTTATTTTTTCACCAAAAAGTCTGTGTTCATAAATGAAACCCTCCTGAAACTAGACATTAGCTGAACAAAGACCAAAAATTGTACTAATGATATTATTGTTGGTATTTTATTATTATTATTTTATTTTAACTGAGCCATCCTGCCACCTATTGGCAGCTCAGAGGCAGCTCAGCTCGGGCCGGGAATTGAACTGGCAACCCTGTTACTCAGAGCTCAACACTCTTGAGCGAGCTCTTAACCAACTGAGCCATTCAGCCAGCACTTGTTGTTGGTATTTTAATTAGTATAGGCTAACTTCTGTAATAAATAGTACTCGAAATGTATAATGACTAAAATATACTTGAAATCTATTTCTTGCTAACGTATCTGCACTTTCCCGGAGAATAAGTCAATGTCTAACCATTCAGAAATCAGGCTCACAGGGACTTTGCTATCTTTAATGAATGGCTTTTAAAGTTTTATTAGGAATCATCTCCATTCTAGGTGCTGAAAAAAGGAAATGAGCATGGAGTGATGCTTACCTGCTTATAGGATAGTTTTAAGTGTCAGGTCTAGAAGTGGTATAATCACTTTTGTGAATGTTACTTTCTGTATCTATTATCTATTTGTGTTTAAAAAATCACCCCAAAGCTCTGTGTTCTGAAACAAGTTTTATATTTTTGTCACAGTTCTGTGGGTTGGTTGAGCAGCTCTTCTGGTCTTATTTGGGCTTACTCATGTGGCTACATTTAGCTGATGGATCAGTTGGGAGCTGGGCTCATCTGGGTGAGCTGGAGCTCTATCTCCACGTAGTCTTTCAATCCAGGTTTCTTCAAAACATGGACTTGTCAGAGTTGTATTTCAAGAGGATGAAAACAGAGGTTGCAAGATCCCTAAAACCTACCTCACAGGTCACATGACATTATTCTGCTACATTCTATTGGTAAAAACAAGTCACAAGGCCAGCCCAAATTCAGAGGTCAGAACTCCAGCTCTTGATTGGAAGAATAATGATGTCACATTGCAAAAGAATGGAGATCTAGAGAGGATTAATTCACCAGGGGCATTAGAACCGTCTATCACCCATCAGTTAGAACTCAGATAAGTGGCTACATCTGTGTAGAAGTGAGACTGGAAAACGAGGCCTGATTCTGTGCCCAAGAGAAGAAATTATTCATCATAATGAGCCACAGCTAGTAGGTAGCTTTCTTATTTATTTATTTTTCTTGTGAACTGTGGTAAGACTTCAATGGAAACTGATGTATAACATTGAAGGTTACCATTGAGTTTTCTTATTGCTCTCAAAACTTGCACTTGCAAGCAAAGCCTCTTGATACCATAATTATGTCCAGGAGGCTATACTATACTTGCCATTTTGTTTGCCAACCCAGTGTTGAGCTTTGGGGCTTTCGGTTCCAGCTGCCCCTAGAATACCATCGTCATGGCCAGAAATTCTAAGCAAATACACTAATGAAATGTAGGATGGTCAAAACTGACTGATAACAATGACACTACCTGCTATACGTGAGGGAAGAAATAGAAGTGAAACAAATGCAGTCAGCCTGAAGACACAGTTTGGTAGTATATTAAAATCTTTTCCATGCCTAGCTAAGAATTTGCAGCTTATCCTCTATGCTATGTAGACTCTTGGAACATTTTTAAGGAGATGAGAAGCATAGGCAGAGTTATGTTTTTAAAAGGTAAATATAGCTGCAACAAATAAAATACAAGTATTTTTTTTCTGGGGTAAGTGGCTAAGGTGACTAATTAGATTACAGGTGATTAATATTTGAATGAGGGGAATTGGGCAGGGGAAATGGATTAAAGATGTTCACCTAAAAATAAAAGGCAAAAGTGAGAGGCAACATGCATTTATTTGAGATCCAAAGAATAGCTATTTTAGAAGCATGGATTCAGGGAAAAACCCAAATAGTGTTCCCATTGGGAGGCAAGGCAAGATGTATTTGTGAGAAAGAAAAGGAGGGCAATTACGTGGATAGCAGGAAGGAATTTCTATGGTGCAGATTAGCTAACATGGTGTTGCTAATTCTAAAGACTGTTTTTAATTTTCATGCCCATCATCATATCTGTTTTCTTTTTATCTTTGCAAACAGTTGTTTAGGATACAATGTCGCTTTAGACCCCCCCAAAGTTTATTTTGCCCTATTTTAACATTCCAAAGCTTTGGAGGAAAAAGATGCAAAGTAGTTCCTCTGGACTGGTGCCCTGACTCCAGGTAAACATGGTTCTGTTTATATTATTATTTTTGTAAAAATAATATCTGAGTTAGAATTGATGTAGCTTGATAACTGATGGTGAACAGGAGGGCGGAGAAAGCACAGGCTGCATTTTATGCTGTTTGTGCCATTTAAAAGTACTTGGCCACATGCAGCTTGTGTTCAATTTGCCAATCCTAGAGTCTCGCTAGACCTATATATTTCTACAGAAGCTATGTTGTCTTCTAAAATATCGTCCAAGTAGGGCATCCATTCTAATTCATCCACCCATTGGCTACTTCTTTCAAGTTCCAAAATCTAGACAGAGTTCTTTTTTTTTTTTTTTTTTTTCTAAAATGCAGTATAATGCTGCTTGGGCTGGAAGCAGTCCTGGGTGGAAAGTTGAGGGTAATATATAGGTTTATCTGGACATTGAGTCGAGTTTTAGAGCTTCGCTTCTCAAAGTGCCATCTTCAGAACAAAAGCTTCAACATTGTCAGGGAGCTTATTAGAAATGTAGAATATTCAATCTGAATACTCAGTGATAATCTGCATTTTAATATCACCAGGTGATCCATACACACAGTAAACTGTCCATCTTTAGAGTACAGATGGTGAACGGATGTCTCAGGGTTTGATTATTAGGGAGTATTTCTCCATGTGATTGGCTAGAAAGTTCCCCAATTATATGTGAAGGCCATGGGCCACCTCATCCAATAGCTTCTTGCTCCATGTGTAGAAGTAGGACTGAGAGGAAGGAGGCATATTTCCAAAGCTGTGAAATGGGTAAGGTAAGAAGAAGCAGAAGACAGGAATAAGATGGATGAAGAAGATTAAAAAATCTGCATTTGTCTATATTTATGGTGGCATAGCTCAGTGAGGGAAAGAGAAAATACAGAACATGTAAAAAGTCATATTAGCTTCCCGGGGCTGCTGTAACAAAATACCAAAAACAACGTGGCTTAAAACTACAGAAATTTATTCTCTCATATTTCTGGAAGCTGGAAGTCCAAAATCAAAGTGTCAGCAGGGCCATGCTATCTCTGAAAGCTCTAGAGGAGGGTCTTCCCTTGATTCTTCTAGCTTCTGGTGATTATCAGTGTTACTTGGCATTCCTGGGCTTGTAGATTCATCAATCCATCACACGGCCATCTTTTCCTTGTACGTCTTCACATTGTCTTCCCTCTGTGTGTGCCTGCCTGTGTGTCTGAATTTACTCTTTTAATAAAGACAGTCATATTGAATTAGGACCCACACTAGCAGCCTCATACTAATTACATTAGCAGTAACTCTATTTCCAAATAAGATCACATGTGAGCTGGGGTTTAGGACTTCAACATATCTTTTCTTTTCTTTTCTTTTTTTTAACTAAAAAATGTGCAGTTTATTCCATGGCAATTTTACCCCAACAATGCTGTAAGAAAACACTCTAGAGTAGACAAATGAAAAGAAACAGGAAATTATATGAAAATATTTCCAGTGTATTGTGTATAAATGTATTGCATTTTATACATATTTATTAGAATTTGAAAATTAATGCCCAAGTAAAACCTAAATTAATATTCCTGAAATGGCCAAATGTAGAAAAAATAGAAAACTACTCCTAAAAGGACAATAAATTAACTCAAAGAAGGCTGAATCCTCTTAATCTATACTTCAGTGTCAACTGGCTGAATATTAGTTTAAGTTAATCATGTTAATGCCATTCCTCTTGGCTTTTTTTTTTCTTTGTTAAATATTTTTTATTCAAATACAGCTAACATAAAATATGATATTAGTTTCAGGTGTACACAGTAGTTATTCATATGTATACCTAAATAATTGATCACCATGATAAGTCCAAGAACCATCTGACTCCATGCTATGCTATCACAACATTATTGACTATATTTCCCATGCTTGAACATTACATCCCCATGAATTATTTGTTTTATACCTGGAAATTTGAATCTTATTTCCCTTTGCCTTTCCCCCTCTTTCTAAATTTTTTTTATTACAGTTGGCATTTGATATTATTTTATATTAATTTCAGGTGTATAGCTAGTGGTTAGACATTTATGTAATTTAAGAAGTGATCTTCCTGACTAGTCTAGTAGCCACCTGGCTCTATACATAGTTATTACTCTATCATTGACTATATTTCTTATGTTTTAGTTTATATCCCCTGTTTTGTAACTATCAATTTGTACTTCTTAATGCCTTCAACTTTTTATCCTGCCCCCCAACCCTCCTTCCATCTATCACCCCAATAAATCTAGTGCACATCTGACACCATACATAGTTATGACAATATTATTGACTGTATTCCTTATGCTATTCCCTATATCCCCATGACTACTTTGTATCAACCAATTTGTACTTTTTTTTTT
>NW_017731433.1:186438-202606 GCF_001890085.2 Hipposideros armiger | reverse complement strand
TATATATATATATATATATATATATATATATATATATATATATATATATATACACACATACCACCTTCTCTTTATCCATTCATCCACTGATAAATGCCCAGGCTGCCTCCACATCTTGGCCATTGTAAACAAAGCTGTAATGAAAATATGGATGCACAGGTATCCTCGAAGTAGTGTTAGGTTTCTTTGGATAATTACCCAGAAGTGGGAGTACTGAGTCCTTCTTTGTCTCTTGTTATAGCCTTGTTTTAAAGTCTATTTTGTCTGGTGTAAATATTGCCATTCCAGCTTTTTTGTTTGTTTGTTTCCACTTTTATGAAATATCTTTTTCTATCCTTTTATTTTCCATCTGCACGTGTCTTTCAATCTGAAGTGAGTCTCTTGTAAGCAGCATATGTAAGGGTCTTGTTTTCTTATCCATTCAGCCATTCTATCTTTGACTGGGGCATTTATCAATTTACATTTGAAGTAATTGTTGACAGATATGTAGTTACTGCCATTTTATTATTTATATTTTTCATCTTTTTTTCTTTTTTTTCTTTTGTCTTAAAGAAGCCCCTCTAACTTTCCTTGTAATACAAATTTGGTGGTTGAGGAAAGCCTTTATGTTTTTCTTGTCTGGGAAGCTCTTTCTCTGTCCTTTGATTATAAATAACACCTTTGCCGGGTGGAGTAATCTTGCTTGTTTTCACTTTGAATGTTTCCTGCCAATCTCTTTTGGCCTGCAAAGTTTCTGTTGAGATAGCTAACAGTCTTATGAGAGATCCCTTGTAGGTAACTAACTGCTTTTCTCTTGCTGCTTTTAAGATTTTCTCCTTGACTTTAACCTTTTGCATTTTAATTATGATGTGTCTTGGTGTGGGCCTCTTTAGGTTCATCTTGTTTGGGACTCGCTGCACTTTCTGGGCTTGTATATCTATTCCTTTCACCAGGTTAGGGAAGTTTTCAATCATTATTTCTTCAAATAGGTTTTCAATTCCTTGCTCTTTCTCTTCTACTTCATGTACCCTTATGATGTGAATGTTGGTACACTTGATGTTGTCCCAGAGACCCCTTAAACTCTCCTCATTTTTTTGGATTCTTTTTTTTCTTTTTGCTGTTTTCTGCTAGCTTGTCTTCTAAATTGCCAATTCAATCCTCTGTTTCGTCTAATCTACTGTTGATTCCCTCTAATGTATTCTTCATTTCAATTACTGCAGTCTTTACTTTGAACTGGTGCTTTTTTAATGTTCACTATCTCCATTTTTATGTTTCCTGCCTCTTTATTAAAGTTCTCTGTGTGATAATTGAGCACCTTGTAACTACTGTTTGGAACTCTGCATCTGGTAGATTGCATGTCTCCATTTTGTTTAGTTCTTTTTCTGGAGCTTTGTTCTGTTCTTTTAATGAGACATGTTTCTTAGTCACCCCATTTTGGCTGCCTCCCTTTGTTTGTAGGACCGCTATGCCTTCTGGTCTTACTATAGTGGTCTAATGGAGTAGGTGTCCTGTGGGATCCAGTGTTGTTGTCTCCCTGGACACCAGAGCTGGGTGCCCAGGCGTGTCTGTTGTGTGGGTTGTTTGTGCCCCTCTATTGTAGTTGAGATTTGATTGTTGTTTGCACATCAATGAGAGGGATTGACCATCAGGCTGATTGGCTGTGAGGACTGGCTGTGTTTACAGTGAAGGAGCTGTTGTGCAGGGGCTGACCCTACAGAGCAGTGTAGGGAAGAGGAAGTCAGTCAGTCTCCCTCCCCCAGCCACCCAGTGGAACTGCTGTAGTGACCTGCCAGGTATGGAAGATGGAGTGTAGTGCATGTGCTAGCCATCTTTGATGGTGTCACTGTTTATGTGCCTTATGTGAGCACTTTGGCTATGAACCACTATTGTTCCTGCACAGTATAAAGCCCGGCCATGGCACAAAGTGGGTGGTGCCTAGAGAGCCAGTGCATAAAGAATGTCTACTTTGCCTTTGGCTCCACGTATCTTCTTCCAGCTCCCAGAGTCGCGGGCACCTTACACTGGGACCATCACACTCCCGGACACCTGATGCAGTGAGCAGGGTTCTGGTCAGGTAAGGGAGTCGTCCACCTCTGGGCAAGAGGACATGTGGCCGCCACACAGTGTGTGGTACCCAGAGGCTGCCTTTCTCATGAGCTGGACCCCATGGAGGGGTGGGAAGATGTGGGTGGCTGTCCAGCTAGCATAGAGAAAACCTTTCAGGTTTTAAGTAAACAGCTGCTGGAGAAAGAGAATGCTTCTGCTGGTCATGTGGGCCGGGTGTTTCTCACTGCCCTGTGCCACCCGAGAGAGGAGGCGCTTGCTGAAGCAGCCCAAGTGCGGGACTTGTGGTCCCAGATGGAAGCACTGGAGGCTCAAGTCTGCCAGCCAGAGGAGGAGCATGGCATGGGGTTTAAGGCAGAGGCCCCCGGCGGAAGACACAGGTGAGATCAAAGTCATCCCTCACTCCCAGGAGTCTGGGAAAATGCTGCCTGTGACCTTTTAAGAATTCATGCGACCACCCAAGGCCAGCTCCTTCCAGACTAGGGGAGGGGGCCAAGATATCTGGACAGAGGGATTAACTGGGGACCGGAGGGCCCACATGGAACTGTCCATACATTGGTCCCCGTGTTAACTGTTGTCTATGAACATTTTGCTCCCTCACATGAGAGACTACATGTAGGGTGATGGTTAGCTGAGGGTTAAGAAAATTCTTGGTTTGGGGGGTTGAGAGAACTCCCCCTCATCTCATTCCTGGCAGGGGACATATGAGATGATGGTGCTTTCTGTCTGTGTTGCCGCAGCAGCAGATGAAATGAAGAAGTAATTACATTATACAGGCATGTTGCCAAGCTTCAGAAGGCCTTGAGCCGAAGGTTCCAGGTGAAAACAACAGTTGTTGATTGTCTGGATTGAACTGGCCATGGTTGACACTGTCTGCAGCCTTATTTACAGGAACCCAGAACAGTTCTGCGGACCAGCAATCTACATTAACAGTTACAGGGGGAGGACTGTGAAGATGAAAGCTATCTCCTTACTGCTGGGTATAGGTAGACGTCCCCGTGTACCTACACGGTGTATGTCTCCCCTATACCCAAGTATATTCTAGGGGTGGATATGTTACATGGCCTCATCTTATAGACTTCCGCCTGAGAGTTCCGTCTCTGAATCCAGGTAGTACGCGGGCATACTCACCACCCTCCTCAAGTGTTGCCACAGCCCCGTCACATGGTTACGGTATGACAGTACTGCCTGCCAGGGGGTCCTGAGGAGATTGACCTAACACATAGTCTGGTCTGGCCAGGGAAGAAGCCAGATAGGACCTGGCAAATGACTGGACGATAGGGAATTGAACAAGGTGATGCCACCTCTGCATGCTGCAGTGTCTTCAATCCATGATGTGATAGACTGCCGGACTGTTCACCTGGGAACGTACCACTATGTAGTGGATCTGGCAAATGCCTCTTCCCTATTGACATTGCACGTGAGAGTCAGGAGCAGTTTGCTCCACTATTTGCCATGGGCTTGTAGCTCAGGATTTGGCACAATGGGACCAACTGTCCTCTGTAGCCCTGTTTCACTATGTTGATGATGTCTGATTAACTTCTGACTCTCTTTCAGGTTTGGAGCAAGCAGGTCCCTCTCTTCTCTGCCACCTAAAGCCATGTGGCTGGGAGGTGAACAAGAAGTTCCAGGGCCCTGGCTTATCTGTCAAGTGTTTGCATGTTGTTTGGTCGGGTAAGACAAAGTTTATACCCGAAGCTAATTGATAAAAGACAGGCATTTCCCAAGCTGACTAAGGTCTCACAATTACAAGCATATTTGGGCCTGCTGGGGTATTGGCGGGTGTTTTTTATGGATCCTACTTCCTGTGTCTCGCCAGGCCGCCAGCGAGACTGTGGTGCAAAAAAAAACCCTTGTTGGGCCGACCGAGTGGCACATTGGTTAAGAGCTGGCTTGGGACGCCAGAGGGCCCCAGTTCGGATCCCACATATGAGGGCCAGTGACACTGCCCTCTACAGCTAAGATGCTGAACAACAGCTCAACCTGAAGCTGGGCTGCTATGAGTTGCCGGAGATGGCATAGGCTGCAGCCCCTGCTGCAGTGGGTTGTCATGGGCCACCGTGTATAGCCAACAGCCAGCGTCAGCGGCCAGCAGCCGCAGTGAGTGGCCGTCCAGAAGCCAGCGACTGATCTGCCTCATCCAGGAAGAGCGCAATGATGGTGCCAACTTGGGCCAGTGAAGCAACGTCCTCCACAACTAGACTGAAGAACAAAAGGACGGCAACTTGTCTGTTCCCCTTCCTCCAGTTCCCCAGTGCTAGTCCCATCCCCAATTCCCCAATAAAAATCTTAAAAACAAAAACAAAAACAAAAACAAAACCCTTGTTGAGGTATTTGTGGGTATTGGTGCCCCATTTAGCACAAGTGGCAAGGTCCTTGTATTCCATGGTGAAACAAGGTGCCTCATGGGATTGGGCAGAGGCTGTAGACCAAGAATTTGTTGCTACGAAATGGGTGATACAGCTAGCACAGGCTCTACAAGTGGTAGACCCTGGTCTCCTATTTGACTTGATGTTCACATAATCCAAGAGGGGTATGGCTGGGACCTCTGGCAATGACAGGAACATCTCCGGTCACCAGTAGGGTTTTGGTCTAATTGTGGAAAGGAGCGGAAGTCCACTACTTCTTGATAGAAAAGCAGTTTGCCTCTGTATACACAGCTTTAGTGGCTACAAAAGCCAGCACAGAAATGGCAAAAGTGTTGGTGCACACAACCTACCCTGCCCAAGATTGGGTATGCACTTGGACCCAAGGACCCAAAACTGGGGTGGTGCAGGCCACTACCATCACCAAGAGAGGTGCCTGCTTGAAGCAACCTAGCACTCTCAGTTCAAGCCCTTTGAGTGCAGAGCTGCAACAAGTCTTGGGGCCTGTTGAGCTTGTACTTCAGGCTGCGCCAAGCACTCTGCCCACTGGGGAGGGCTTGGAGCCCTCACCCTACAAGGAGGGACAGCCCCCGGTTCCTGAAGATGCCTGTTATACTGATGGCTCTTGTAGGGGGTCCACCACCATGTGGATAGCTATTGGAGTTCAGCCCAAAACAAACACCATATGGTGTAATAGCGGGGTGGGCCAGAATAGTCAGTGGGCCGAGCTACGGGCTGTATGGATGATAATCAGCCATGAGCCTGGGCCCCCAGTCATTTGTATAGATACCTGGGAGGTGTTTCAGGGCCTAATGTTGTGGCTCCCACAATCTGCTGTGGGGTCAGGCCATGTGGAAAGACCTCTGGGACTTAAGGCAGGGAAAGGAGATGACCATGACACATGTTACAAGTCACTCCCCATTAACGTCCCTGGGCAAAAATGAAGCAGATGCCTTAGCTCAGGCCCGGTGGTTGGAATGGGCCCTACCATTGATTTGGCCCATTGGCTGCATAGAAAGTTACAACATGCTGGTAACAGAGCCATGTGGCAAATGAGCAAATGCTGGGCCTGCCCCTGAAGTGGCAAGAGATAGCAGATGCCTGCCACGACTCTGTCGTTTGTTCTAGGACAGTCCCCAGTGGCGGAAGCTCCCCTAGGAGACCACAACAACTCATGGGAGGGAGGTACCCCTCACTCACTGGTATGCAGACTATGTAGGTCCCCTGCCTAAAGCCAAAATGTCACATATGACTTCACAGCAGTAGATACAGATACGGGGTTATTGTTTGCTTGGCCGTGTCCAGCTGTGGATCAGCGGCGGCATACAGTGGCCACACTTGCATGGCTGCATGCCCTCTACGGGTGTCCCCAAGTCAGTGAAAATGACAGGGGTATTCATTTTATGGAGCAAGAAGTGAAGCGATGGGCTGCCAGGATGGATGGGCAGCTGGTATGATTGAATGCTGCAACGGTCTTTTGAAGCAAGGCTTTCGGGTGTCTAAATACCCTCCCACAACGAGCGATTGGGCCTCATGTCTGTGGAACGTTTTGAGTCTTGAATGAGAAGCCACGGAAGGGAGGGCCCTCACCAGTACTCATGCTTGAAGCAGGAGAACGACTAAAATGGACTTGACCCTGGCAGGTCAAAAGCCCCCACTGTCATTGGTTAGGCCTGGTGGCCCCATGGGAGGCTGGCTTGACCTGTGAATTGCAAATGACATCAGGGGTGGTGGCTGGTGGTCACCATAAGTGACAGTGGCGCTATGTCCTCTCTCATGTGAAGGCGTAGAGAAACTGCACCAAGCCATGGCTGAGCCATGTGGTATGGGACGGACGGTGGTGACTCATGAGTGAAAATGTGGCTCTTACCCAGGTCATTCCTCTGTGTTTGGAATGACAGACTGGCAACAGAGACATAGGCTGGGTGCCCGCAGCCTTCTGCCAAAACAATTCAAATTCCCGAAGGTAGTGTATGGTGGAATGGCCAAAATCAACAGCGGTTGGCCCCCACCTTTTTTTTCTTTTTAAGATTTTTATTGGGGAATTGGGGGGATGGGAATAGCGCTGGGGAATTGGGGGAAGGAGAACAGACAAGTTGCTGTCGTTTTGTTCTTCAGTCTAGTTGTGGAGGATGTTGTTTCACTGGTCCAAGTTGGCACCATCATTGCGCTTTTCCTGGGCAAGGCAGATCAGTTGCCGGCTTCTGGACGGCCGCTCACTGTGGCTGCTGGCCGCTGACACTGGCTGCTGGCCACTCACGTTGGCTGCTGGCTACATATGGTAGCCCATGGCAACCCACCTTCACAGGAGCTGCAGCCTACGCCATCGCCGGTGACTCACGGCAGCCCAGCTCCAGGTTGAGCTGTTGTTCAGCATCTTAGCTGTGGAGGGCAGCTAATATGTGGGATTCGAACCGGGGCCTTCTGGCGTCCCAAGCCAGCTCTTAACCATCGTGCCACTCGGCCAGCCCCAGCCCCCACCATTTTTGCCCCAGAAGGGAGCCTGTGGGTTTGTGGTTCGTAAGGCTGTTCCTACTTCCCTGCCAAGTGGACAGGGCATTGTACGTGGGGACGTCCATACCTCCCGGCTAGCATATAACCCACATTAGCGAGTCAACCCCCAAATTGGGAGTTGTTCGCATCAAGAGCACACCCTGGTGGTTGTATCCCCTGGCTATCATTAACCCCCAAGCCAGTTCCATTGTGGTGGCAACACAGGTGACTGCTTTTGCCCAGCACACTGCCCAAGCCCTCAACCAAACTCCCAGGGCCCTGGGCCTCCTGATGGAGGAGGTAGAGCAAATGAGGAAAGTAGTCTTCCAAAACCGGGTGGCTGTGGATATTTTAACTGCTGCCCAAGGAGGGACCTGAGCCATGGTACATGCTGAATGCTGTGTGTATGTTGCAGATAATAAGAAAAATGTAAGCCAGACGCTGTCTGACCTTGCTAAAGAGATTGGTAGCATTCAATGCCTGACAGGAGACTCCCTACAGGAATGGTGGGCTCACCTTTCCTCCTCCTGGAGATGGGTTGTCGCCCTTATGGGAGGTGGGGCTTGTCTTCTGGTGGCTTTTATTGTACTTTGTATTGCTGTTGTGGGCTCTGGGTACAGGGTTCTGCCCTGCTCTCACGGACATCTGGGACACAGACCCTTGCCTCAATGGCCAAATAGCCTGGTGAGGAACCCTGTAGGGATGGAGTGTAGGGAAGAAGGACCCAGTCAGTCTCCCTCCTCCAGCCACCCAGTGGAACTGCCGGGTATGAAAGATGGAGTGTTGCACAGGTGCCGTCCATCTTTGATGATGTCACTGTTTGTATGCCTTGTGTAAGCTCTTTGGCTATGAGCCACTATTGTTCCAGCACAGCATAAAACCTGGCCATTGCACAAGGCGGGTGGTACCTAGAGAGCCAGTGAATAAAGCATGTGTACTCTGCCTTTGGCTTCACGTATCTTCTTCAGCTCCCAGAGTCGCAGGCACCTTGCCCTGGGACCGTCACACTCCCTGACAGCAGGATTTGCTTTAACAGGACTGTGGTGCCTTCCCAGTCTGCCGTTTGGGTGTGTCATCCTTGTAGGTGGCTGTGTGATCCTCTGGACCAGTCTGAAGCTGGCCATTGTGTGTGCCTCCTCCTGGGAGGGGACCTGCTGCCAGCCAAGATTAGCCACAGGTGTGCCCTGCCTGAGGCCACCTGACATGACCAAGAAAGCAATCCAGAGATGGCTATCACCTGTACTGTGCTTAAAGATGCCTTGAGAGTTCAAGCCATAAACCAAGGCCAGCTGTCACTAGTGCCAGGCTTAAGGCTGCTCAATTAGAGGCATGGGGCATGCTGAAGCCAGATGCTGCTTGTTTGGGATTCATGAGCCTTTGCAAGATTTTAGGAAAGTCCTCAGCTTGAGCCAAGGTAGGCTGTTTATATGAAAGAGCTGCTGGAAGAGGCTTGGGTGTGCCTGAAAATTGGGTAGCAGGTAGTCTCAGGGAATCACTAGGGTGTTGAAAATGAAAGGTAATAGCCAATTTGATGGAGATCCATATATACGGCGGCCACCTGCGTCTGCATGCAGCGAGGGGGAGGGCTCAGTAAAGAGACATGGCTTCCACCAACTCCTCCATCTCTGAGAAAGCTGCCTTTCAAACCCTCCACCTGAATCCAGATAATTCAGTTCCTCTCCATACATCTCTGGCACCTTTCAAGCTGCTGACCCAGCGCTGGAGCTCAGAGCAAGAGAGTCCGTCAGCAAGTAAGTTCATGCGCCGCCCCTTAAGAGGAGCGCCTGGGAGTGCAGCCGTCCTCATCTCCCTCAGCCACAATTTCCCCTGGTTTTCACAGCCAGGAGTTATAGGGCACTGAAACCCTAGGCAGGAGGTGCTGGGACCCCTCACACCTCAGGGGGAACCTCCATAGCTGAGATATCTCTCCTGATTTATAATGGTCACATGTGGGTATGGGACCAGCCCGTTCTGTGTCTCTGTCCCTCCTGCCGGTCTCGAGGTGACTTCTTGTTTGTCTGTAGTTGTAGGATTTCTTCTGTTCAGCTAGACCTCAGGTGATTCTCAATGATGGTTGTTCTGTGGTTTAGTTTTAATTGATGTGGTCCTGAGAGGAGATGAGCAGAACCTCAACATAACTTTTTTAGAGATATAATTCAACCCATAGCAGAGGGCATAAATAACTATCACATTTTTAGTGCTATTTTAGGAGCTCTCTGATAATTTATCATTTTCCACCATCAGTTATATATTGTTTTTGTAACTAAAAATGAACTACAAATATGGTGTTAATTTAAAATAATATAAAGGTGGAAAACATAAAAGCTATTAAGAAAGGGTCAATTAAATCAGAAAGTCAGAAAAGGTGAGGAATACCAAGATTATAAAATTTATGGTCAGGATCTCAAAAGTAGAGAATAAAGATATTTAGTTCCATGTACATTTAGACTCCAGCCTACAGGCCTTCACCAGTTAGGTATATGGTTCACGCCCTCATTTATTCTTAGCCTGTGCTTAAATTTCAGTTTACTGTTGAGGTTCTTACTGCCCACCCTATACAAAACATCAATACTTTTTCCACATTCAGGATTTTCCTATTATGCTTACCATGTTTTATTTTTGTCCAAGTATATTACTGCCCTCTGAAGTGCAACTCAGTTACCTGCATATTTATCTCTTCTTATAATACAAAATCTTCGAATGCTGAGACTTTTTCTGTGCCTGTTGTATCCAACACTGCTCTTGTATCTATGCACACAGGAAGCACCCAACAAATGTTTATCTGGCTGGCACACAACCTTCCCAAATGTATAGTTTTCAAAATAATTACCAAAATCTTCTCATCTATGATGGTACCAGCTAAGCTATGCTTGATATGCTCCATTCTGTTCTTCTGAGGACAGAAAAGAGAAAAATTTGCAATTGATCTAAAGACCTTGAAAATAACCTTTTTGCAAGAATTTAGAAATTTAATGAAGCTGTTATGAAAAATACAGCCAACAAGCATAAATTCTGTCCATTTCCAGTATCACCCTTAGTGTAAAAATGGAGAGTAGTAGTTACAAAATAGCCAATTCTCTACTATAATGACACTGCTGTTAAAGGGAGCTAGAGACTTAACAACCAGAGAAACCTACTTTCTTTAGGAAATATGGTTGGAGCTATAGATACATCAGAGAAAAGGAAAGCCAAATTATAAGCAGAGAACATTCACTAGAAATTTTGCCAAGGAGAAAATAAAAACCAAGACCAAATGTTTCCACAAATTAGAAAAAAAAAAGTTAATGAGATGATTAAAGCTGAGAAACAACAGTACCATAATGCACTACTGCACGAAGTCAGTAAAGAGAGGGAACTACAGGAGAAGATACTGAAATCGGAGGTAGGAGAACAAAGAAAAAATGATTAAGAAAGTAAATCATCACAGAAATTAAGGCAAATTGTAAGGGATGTAAAGAGAAGAAGAATGCCCCAAATATCAAGCAGGTATTCAATGGGAGACAAATGGGAAAATTTGAGAAAAGAAATTTGTCATTTATGAAAAGTGTAAATGAAAAGATATGAATGTGTGTATGGATGCTTATTTCCTTGTACATGCAACAAATATTCCTGGAGATATTTTTCAAAATAATAATAGTTTCTAGAGGACAGGAAGACAGGGTGTAAGAAGGCTTTTCATTGAATCATGTAACAGTCTGCTGGGGCTGCCATAACAAAATACTCCAGACTGGGTGGCTTATATAGCAGATATTTATTTTCTTACAGTTTTGGAGGCTGGGATATCAGATCAAGATGAGAGCAGGGCTGGGTCCTGGTGAGATCTCTCTCCTTGGGTTGCAGGTGGCTGCCTTCTCACTGTGTAGTCACATGGTTTTCCTATTTGCTTGTGTGCAGAGACACATATAGATCTCTCGTATGTTTTCTTCTTCAAAAGACACCAGTCCTATCGGGTTAAGGCTTCTCCATATGATCTCATTGAATCTTACCTACCTGCTTCAAGGCCCAACTACAGTCACAATTAAGGTTAGGGCTTTTCATTTGTTGAATTTTGAAGGGACACATTTATTCCAATAATATATACCTTCTCAAATATTTTAATTTTGAAACAGGTGAATGAATAAATGAATGAATTCATGAATTAATGATTGAAGGAATGAAATAAAAAACCAATAAACTAGTAACTGCTTTAGAGGGAGAGAGGCATGGGTTGATGATGAAGACTATTTAATCAATGGTGTAGTGGACTGATCCAAGTTGCCTTATTTGAATAGATAGAAATGATAGAGATTCAAAATGATAAAAATATTAGTTATGAAGTAAATGGGGAAAAGATTCAAAATATGACAAAATTGAATTTCTAAAAAATAAGCCCAAATGACTATAACAGGGAAATTAAGCATAAAATGGACCAAAACAGCTAATGACATTTAATGCAAGCTTACATTTAAATGTTACAACTTTTCTATAAAAATAACACATACAAATATTTATGAAAGTAATGGATACATGTTAAGTTATTGCAAGCTAACTGAAATGAATATGAATCATTGATACAAAAGCTGTAATGCATGGAATTATTCTCATCCTACCAGTGGGATTGCATTTGTATCTATTGAACCCTATCTGTAAAGACATTTGACAATTTGTTCATAAATTAATATGGTCATACTTTAAAAATTATATTTCTAGGAATTTCATCCAGAAGAAATAATGTACAATGTAGAAGAAATACTATAAATAATGATATAAACAGTGATTATATATGCATAAACATCTACATATGTGTTTAAAACATGTGTTTGTGTGCATGTGTATATGTACAAAACAATGGTGTGATTAATGATACTGGGACTTAGAAATAAGCTAAACAAGCTAAACAGTAACAAAGGGATAGACTAAATTACGATATGCTTATATACTTGTTTATATGATAGTATAATATGCACTCAATATTGACTATGGAAATTTAAACTATGAAATGTCTTTTTAAGACATGCATGTTAAATAACTATACACACACACACACTATATATATATATATATATATATATATATATATATATATATATATAATATATTCCCTGAAGTATGTAAGTTTACATAACTAGGAAACTGCTTTCATTCCACCTAAGTTAACCACTCTGATGGTTCTATGAATTTACCATCATCTGAAGTTTATCAACTTTATAAGTCTCTTTGAAAAAACAATTTACTCATCCATGATCCTTGTTAATTTTCTCCAATAATTTATTCAAAATATCTTGTATTATTGTCTCACCCATTCTCTTTATTTCTTAAGTCATAAATTTCTAATCTTAGAATAAAATTTCCTTGCCTCACTGATTTTTTGGTTTATTTCTTTGTGGTTTTTGTTGTTATTGTTGTTGTTATTTTATGGCTAGGTGGTAAAATCCCACCCTCTTTAAATCAAATCATTTTCTATTCCCAGAACCTAAAATCATGGCTCCATCTCTTTTTCTTTCTCTTTCCCTTTGTCTATATTTATCTATCTAGCA
Organism: Hipposideros armiger; assembly: GCF_001890085.2. Classification (NCBI taxonomy): domain Eukaryota; kingdom Metazoa; phylum Chordata; class Mammalia; order Chiroptera; family Hipposideridae; genus Hipposideros; species Hipposideros armiger. The sequence goes on along the minus strand of NW_017731433.1, from coordinate 190,188 downwards.
ATTATATATATATGAAATTATATTTATAAAATAATAAATCATTGTCAAAACTTTTATTGTAGAAACTTTTAGTCCTTATTTTACAGAAATGAAAAACAAAGCTAAATATGATCCATTAACTTGAGCAACAGAGCATAGTTACTTAGAGTTAAGTGAGATCCAGATCAGCCTTACCCTAAAAATTATGCTTTCAAATATGTATTCTCTGTGCCTGTATTAGTTTTCCATTATCAACTACCATTGGATGCAATTACTAATACAGAGGAAAATATATGATGGGGCTGCATTGGAAGAGCATCTGACTCACTGTGTCACATGGAAAATAATGGTTTTTCAGAGATGATGATACCTAAGAAGAGTTTCGAAGTATGACTAGAAGTAAGCCAGATGTAGAAACTAGGGAAGGCTTTCTAGGAATGTAAAGAAAGACATAGAAGCAAAAACGTGGCTTTCTAAGGGGCAAGCACACTGAGTGGTGACATAATTTGTACCTGCCTATTCAATGCTGAGCCAATAGTCTACAGTTATTTATGAAGTGCCTATATTACTATGAAGATAGACATCTTTCCTGAAATATCTCTGTAAATCTTACCGCTCAATTTACCCCCCAAATAATAACTATTTAAGGAATAGTCACTCCTATTTTGGCTATTCCAGTACATAACATGCTTTCAATCTAAGAGAAGTGAAGGACACATCACTCTAAATATTAATTTTGTCATTTTTTGAAATGCAGCAATAAAGCTTGAGTCAAAATCTGAAATTTCAATTAAATTCAGTCTTAGTGTTTCTTAGTTAAAGTAAATAAGAATTGTGGATGAGCTTTGTACTCATGAAAATTTCATATTTCCTTAGGAAATAAAGAATTGTCAAGAAAAATAAATTCACAACAGATATTGTATCATTTCAAAATGGTTCCAAAGTAATTTCTCACCATTTTATCTAATCTTTTCACTCTAGATTGTGTTTTCTCATTGAAGATCTCAGTGTTAGGGATTTTGTTAAAGGGTCACATGGGAGTTAAATGATAGAAACTCTATAAAAGAATTTGTTCTCACAAACTGTCAATTGGTGGATTTTTACTGGCACTAATTTGACAGGAGCAAATGAAAAGAAAATGTGTGAGGATTAAAACTTTTAGCCATATATATTTCATTTTCAACAGTGACTTGCTGCAGATAAAAGGTTGCTCTTTAGTTTCAAATACTGAAAATAAAATGTTAATTGCTTTTCATAAATACTTTGTGTATAGTTTATATAAAATATATACTATGTATTCTATATATTTACTTCTACACATACTATAATTTACTTCTATACATAATATAAATGTTTAAGTGAGATATTTTTTAGAAAATAATATATTAGCAGCATATAACATTCAAAAAAATTGAGGAGTCCAGACTTCAGTAACTTGAATAAGAAGGAGTTCTCTGAGAAAGCATTCATTTTATTTAGTTGAAAAAATTAAATTTTTCAATACAGTTAGTGTCATTTTGCCTATCTTTTATTGATATTCAGTCACATATGCAATCACTTACATATAAGATTTAGGCAGAATAGTTAGGACTTGTAATCTGTTCCTCAGGACAAAATTATCAGGATGTCACTTAGAACCCTTTAGCACTTGCCCTATTTTACCTATTGACCTACTGTATTACTTTGTGCTAACATTTCCTTCCACTAACCTATTTACTCAGTTTTGAAACAAGAACCAATTAATCTGAGTTCTGTTTTCAGCACAACAAATCTGAGTTCTGTTTTCAGCATACTACTGTATTATTATAAATCCAATCAGTGGATAAGTGAATACACTACTTAAACCCTGTAATAATCTCCATGAAATATAAAGACTCTATAAGGCTTACAAGGCTTAAAAACTTACTTTGTGCCCAGAGGGGATCGTTACTAAATAATATGTTACCAATGTTTAGGGATATAAAATAAAAAATACATATTCATTTGCTTCCAAAAATGTTGTTGTTACCCTCATGTGTAGAGACAGTTAAGTCATCATTACATTATAACAAGATTAGTATGATAGATGAGCCAGAATATTTTCCTAGGTACTAGATATATGCTGCCACATGACAGAAAGGTGGGGGGGGGGAGCTTTTTCTAATGACAAGAGTAATGGACCTTTTTAAAACTATTGCTGAAATTTGTAGTGGAAAATGCTATGACTGATTTCTTAAATTGAAGTACATTTTATAACCTTTATTGTTCAACAATTTAAAATGGATAAAATAAGTTTTCTTCCATTAAAAAATAGTAAAGATAGAGCTAGTGATAAAGATAAAAACAGAAATGTATTGTGTATATATGTTCTCATGATAAATGGAAAATAAGGGTATTCAGACTGCTTGAATGCTGCCTGATTTTTTAACTTTTAAAATATTATAGAATGGCGGCTCTGAAATCGCAAGGTTTTCTTTGTTTGTTGTTATTGTTTTTTTTTAATAAATCACTGACAATATGATTAAGAATATTAAATTTGTGTTGATTGCAAAGACTAAAATTTTTGGATTCTTCTATATGGTTTTCACAGAGTAAATTTAAAAATATATCAGTTATGGTATATCTGCAAATGGCTCAAAGCCAGAAACCAAAATATACTCAGAATATTCTGAATTAGAATTTAATATAATCTTTTAGGCTATCTTAACAAGATGACACCTTGAATTTGGAGCTGCCTTATTCTAAGGAAATGATACTGAGAAAAAGCTGAGGGAAAAAATCCAATATTAGGAGATAGCTTTAGTAAATTATGTTATGCTCATATAATTAAAGAAATTGTAGGGATTGAAATTCATGATTTTGGAAAAGAGTGACACTGAAAAATTCTTACAAATTCTGTGAACAACAAGAAAATAATATAAATAAAAAGATTAGGGCCGGCCGGTGGCGTGCTGATTAAGAGTTGGCTTGGGACACCAGCTCTGAGCAGCAGGACCCCGGTTTGAATCCCACATGAGGGCCAATGACACTGTGCCCTCTACAGCTAAGGTGGTGAACAACAGCTCCACCTGGAGCTGCTGGCTGCCATGAGTCGAGTAGGCTGCAGTGGGGCTGGCCAGCAGGAGGCGTGAGCTTTTGTTAGCTGCCGTGAGCGGCCGTCCAATGGCCAGCGAGTGACTGCCTCACCTGGGAAGAGCACAATGATAATATCAACATGGGCCTGTGAAGCGACGTCCTCCACAACTAGACTGAAGATCAAAAGGATAGCAACTTGTCTGTTCCCCTTCCCCCAATTCCCCCAATAAAATCTTAACAAATCAAAACAAAACAGCTAAAATATATTCCATAATATTAATACTATGTATGTCTTAGGTTGTTGAACTTTGATGATTGAATATTATCTATACTGGAGTGAATTTCCAAGTAGTCTATACTTAGAGAATTTTGTTTATTAACACAAAAATATTACTACAAAAACAACAAAATCAATAACACTTGCTAAAAGATAGGACAGAATGTGTGGGAAAGCAGAGAGGATAGAGGGTGAGTTTATGGAAGACACATGCTGTGCCCGAGGTTCATGGCTAGTTTCATGTGGCCAAAGATGTCAATCAAAACCACTCTTGAGGTCATAGTGCTGCACGAGTGCCTGGACTCCCAATGCCATTTGCAAAGCTGAGGGGATAGACTGAAGAAAACTGCCCTGACTAAATCTATTTGTCTTATCCACATGTGTATGAGATGTGTGAATAGCCCAGACAGAAATTGTCTTTTTCAGGCATCATTTGTAAG
>NW_017731433.1:184032-185403 GCF_001890085.2 Hipposideros armiger | reverse complement strand
TTTTAGGTTTACAGGAAAGCTGTACAGAAAGTACATAAAGTTCCTATATACCATTCCCCTCCCTAATCACAGTCTCCCCTGGTATTAACATCTTGCATTAGTGTGGTAATTTGTTACAAGTAATGAACCAATATTGTGATTAACTAAAGACCATAGGTTACGTTAGAGTTTACTCTTTAGTTTGTACAGTTCTATGGGCTTTGACAAATGTACCGTTATCACAATTACATACAGAATAGATTCACAGCCCTAAAAATACTGTATGCTTTACCTATTCATCCCTTCCCTACAATCCCTCTGAACCCTTGGCAACCATTGATTTTTTTACCATTTCTATATTTTTGTCTTTTCCAGAATGTCAAATAATTTGAAACATACAATCTGTAGCCTTCCCAGACTGGCTTCTTTCACTTACCAACATACATTTAAAGTTCTTCTGTGGGGTATTGTTTGCTTGTTTGTTTTGTTTATTTTTTGGCTTGATGCCTCATTTCTTTTTGCTGTAGAATAATACTTAATAGTATGGATGTATCACAGTTTATTCATTCACCTATTTAAGGTCATTTGTTTCTTTCAAGGTTTTGGTGATTATGAATAAAACTGCAATAAACATTCATATGACAGTGTTTTTATGGACATAAGTTTTCACCTCATTCTGCTATACATTTAGGAGCATGACTGCTGGATCATATGGTAAGCTTATGTAAGCATATGGTAAGCTTTGTAAGAAACTGCCAAACTGTCTTCCAAAGTAGCTGTATCATTAACATTCCCACCAGCAACAAATGAGAATTCCTGTAGTTCCAAATCATCTCCTGCATCTCGCATTGTCAGTGGTTTGGATTTTAGCCATTCTGATGGTGTGTAGTGGCTCAAGTTTTACTTTGCCTGTTATATAAAAAACATCTTTCCTGTAAAATAATACAGTCTTCTTAATTATGGTGCAAATCTCAGCCACAACGTTTATCAGACTTTTATATCTGACTTCTAACTTTAAATCTTATCCATATACTTCTTTACTTTGTTAGTCAAATCCTTGTCTGAAGAATTGATACCCTCTTTTTCCCCTTTCCTTTATGTGTGACTTATAAATTCACACTTACTACTGCCTGTGCAAAGACCTCTGTTCCTTCGAATAGTTGTTATCTTGTTAAAGTATGTTTATCTCTAATATTTCTTACTATCTCAGTTTCCTTCTCTGATCTTTGAAACAAAGGAGTAATCCTTGGAATCAACCTTCTAATGATTGAATGATCCGTTAGGGAAATATTAGTTTCCATACAGGAAATGTACATTGTTAATTACTGTACAGTACATTAACTTTTTCCTTACAATAGATATCTTCACATTATCCCATTAGACATTTTTTTT
>NW_017731433.1:179903-182182 GCF_001890085.2 Hipposideros armiger | reverse complement strand
ACACTTATCCCATCATTCTTGCCACTTTCTGAATCAGTTCTATAAGTCCTCTTTCATGTTTTTAATTGTGCTGTTGTGGCTGCCTCAATGTCTTGAATCATTTTGACTTTGGGGAAGAGCCAGAAGTCACACAGTGCCAAAACCAGTGAATAATGTGGACAAGAACACATGGTAATGTTTTTATTTGACAGAAATTGCCATGTACCAGAAGCCATGTGTGACATGAAGCATTGTCATGATGGAGGATGATTTACAGCACACTTTAAAACACACCTTCTTCCAACCGTAGCTTACATCCAACTGATTGCATCGAACAACTTGAAACTTGTCACACACTTTTACTAATGATCAATGCACCACTTCCCATATTGAAGATAGCTGCCTTTCTGTTGGATGGCACTTGGCAGCAGCATCACCATATTTCTTTATCACAATGGAAAGTCTTTGTGTCACATATTGCTTCTGGTATATAGCAATTTCTGTCAAATAAAAACATTACAATGTTTTTTCTCTCTGACATACTCCACTCAGCTTACTACCTTCCAGGTCCATCCTCATCAATGCAGATGGCAAGAACCCTTCCATGGCCAAGCAGCATTCCATTGTACCACCTCCTCTTTATCTATTCATCCATTGACAGACACTCAGGCTGCCTCCATATCTTGTCCATTGTAAACAATGCTGCAATGAACATATGGATGCACTTGTCCCCTCAAAGTAGCATTTTGGGTTTCTTCAGATGAATACCCAGAAGTGGGATTACTGGGTCCTTCTTTGTCTCTTGTTATAGGCTTTGTTTTAAAGTCTATTTTGTCTGGTGTAAGTATTGCTACTCCAGCTTTTTTGTTTCCATTTTTGTGAAATGTCTTTTTCCCATCCCTTTACTTTCAGTCTTTGTGTGCCTTTTGATGTAAAGTGAGTCTTTTGTAGGTAGCACATGTAAGGGTCTTGTTTTTTTATCCATTCAGCCACACTATCTTTTGATTGGAACATTTAATCCATTTACACTTAAAGTAATTGTTGACAGAAATGTAGTTATTGCCATCAGCTGAAGTTTTGGCACACTGATGAATGTTCCTCAGGTCACCTCTGAACACTCAGTGCTGTAAAAGGCTACTGCAACTTGTGGGGTGGGCTAACTGCTCAGGAGCTGAGAGTGCCTGGCGTGATGCAGCACTAGCTGCGCAAGGCAGGGACTCAGGGGTCACCAAGGTGATGCACATGAACAGATTTCACCAGACCAATGCAGTCTCAGATTTGGCCCTTTGCAGTGGGGTTCAACATACAAAAGGTGGTGCCCTTTTATAAGGCACACATGTGGCAGGATCTACACAGGGTCATGACAGTGTCTCTACTGCTCCTGTCACATAACAACACAACTCGGTCTTTCCCTATATGTTTCTGGCACCTCTCAAGTTGCCATTACTTTGCTGGAGCCCAGATGACTGTTTGCAAGGGTGTGGGTCCAGTTCCCAGCACAGAACCCCTGGGCTAGGGAGTCTGGTTGAGGGCTGGGACAACTTCCTCTTCAAGGAGGACCTCTGCCACCGAGGTGTCCCTCCCAATGTTTAACTACTGCCTGTGGGTTTGGTGTCAGTCTATTTTGTATCTTTGCTCCTTTTACCACTCTCAATGTGTCCTCTTCTTTATATCCTTAGTTTTAGGGGTCCTGTTCAGCTAGTCTTCATATGACTCTTGAGGTTGATTATTTAATAATTTAGTTGTAATGTCGAGGTGATCCTGGCAGGCAGCAAACATAAGTATCTACCATCTAGGACCACCTCCACAATTTGCCATTCTTCATACTTGGCTAAATATGCTGATTTTCATAATTTCATCTGCTGGCTGTTGCTAAGGTGCTGTTCCTGATTTCTCAAGTCTTCCTGCTCTCAAAATCAACATTAAGGAAATTTATAGTTAACTGGCAAAATCAGGGGTTTATGTTGGTGGGGCTTCTGCCTCTTAAAACTTTAATCAAACTCCTCCAATTCCTTAAAATATTAAAAAGAGTTAAATAGATAATGGTTGTATACAGTGGCTACTTGATTTCATAAAGTCATTAGAATCTACCTAGGCTTTGGATAAAAAAAAATATATTCACAGAAAGTTAATAATGAAACACAAATAAAGATAGTAGCTGTAACTTGGAGCAGAGGTGTCAGCTATCCCTTGACCTCTGAATATGTTACAATTAATATTTAGTAGCAGATGATTTCAACTCTTAATTGCATGTCTTGAATCTTTTTTGATATGGAGATTATAAAATTTTACACTTATAA
>NW_017731433.1:169834-177243 GCF_001890085.2 Hipposideros armiger | reverse complement strand
AGGATGAGGGAGCAAGAAAATGGAAGTAATCTTGGTCAATGATGAGTGCAGATTTGCCTTAATGGCCTTGAATTGCTTCCTTCTGGATATCACACATGTTGGGGAGAAATGAATCTCAATTAGGAAGGACTAGAAATCATTTTACTTGTTTGAAACGTGTCACACTGAAAGAGAGAACTTATCTTCCTTTTCCTTTTATCTGGGAAGGCTCTGTGACTGATTTGACTAACAATATAATGACAGTGATTGTGTGTTGGTTACCAGAACCAGGCCTAAGGGACAGGCAGCATGTACTTCCTGTCTTTTGGTTAACCTCTTCTTCACACACAGCTTCTGTCCTGTGAGAAAGCCCACACAACTCCAGGGAATGAATGATCTACACTGAAAGGAACCAAGACCTCAGAAAGACCAAGCTGAGTTTCCAATTACAATCAGTTCCAGCATGTTTGTTGTAGAAAATATCTTCAAAGTATAATACATCTCATAGTCCCAGTAAGTTGCTCCAGATGTTCCTGCTTGGAGCTCAGACAGGGTGTCCCTGCTGTTCCTCACCCAAATTGAGGAAGAAGGCATCAGCAGCTACCAGAGGAGAGTATCACCCATTTTATGAAAAAGGCCCATAAGAGATCCAGGCTGACCTTCTCTGGAGATTCCACAAAAGTGCTGAACATCTGCCAGTCCCTAATATGATGCCACCACGCAAGGGCTCGTTATGTTAGAAATTTCCTGCACCTACAGCCTCTCTTCCTTTCCCCATTTTGAGATTGAACAGGACACCCTTTTGTGGGAGGACACACTCACACCCACACAAACTCAGACTGGGACAGTTTAGGCACGCCATGTCACCTGACGTGCACTCCTTTGGGATGTGGGAGGAAACTGGAGTACCCGGAGGAAACTCATGCAGATGGGGGAAGAGCATACAAAATCCACACAGACAGTGACCTTGGCTGGGAATCGATTTTTTGTTCTCTCATCAACGTTATAGTGAGATGACTTTGAACTGATCGTTATTTGAGGACCTGCTGTACAGTCAGCCTGAAGGTAAACAAAACATACTTTCGTATCATAAAGGACAATTTTTATCCCTGATACCTGTCAACTAATCTTTTTTTCATAATTATTCTGTATGGTAGATCAAGGTGCACAGATTCTCAAACATTTTTCATTGTTGAACGATCTTTAGGTATGTAGTCTCTTCTGTTACCACAACCTGGTTTTCTTTGAACCTCTGAACTAAGGTCGTATATAAAAATTATTATGGGAGCATGTACTCTAACTAGCATTCTTGCTGGCTCTACTGCAGCTTATGTAAGCTTGATTTTGAGCATTACCATGCCAGTTTGAAATATCATCTCCTATTATCCCTATTTCTGGGCCAGCAGTTTATCAGAAATAGCTAGGAAATATCTAAATGGATATAGATAACAGGTACTGAGAGAGAGAGTCAGATGTAATGTTTGTGCAGCAGTGGGGTTAATGAGAGGCTGGTGAGAACTGGGTAGTAGAAAGCTGCCTATCGGCATGATTGTCCAAGCCAACAATATCTAATGACAGTGGGTAAGATGCATCTTCTAGTATCAGCCTAATAGTATGCTGTAGTTCTGTGATTACAGTGTTTTGGGGCCACTAGTAGTTTTTCTTGACAGTTTTATTAGCTTTACTGGTAGTGGAAATGCCATCCTGTAAGTATCCAAATATTCCTGTAGTTTTTGGCTTGCAATTCTGAATAGTTTGGTTTGCTTTAGACTCTACTGTGACCAAGGCCACACCTGCAACTATACAATTAGTTCCCAAACAATATAGGACTCATTCTGGTTATAATCTTATTTGAACTGGATGGCTAACATTGTATCCAACACATAGAATAGGTGATAAAGACTAAGAATATTAGCCAATCTCTGAGTAAACGATGAAATTTCTTGTTGGAATCAATTAGTAAAATGGGGGGGGGGACAAAAAACAAAAACAACCACAATCTGAATGGCTGGGTGAAATCTTAAACAGTTATTCTCATAAAAAATACAGGAGGAATATTTCTGCTTTGTAATAAACAAAAGATAATAAAAAGTTTAGAAGTCATTACAAGGGAAACCTCATTTCCCATGAACTCGTGCTTGCCATTTCTGACCTATTCATTTCTCTTCATAGGGAACTAGCATAATCTCATATTTAATAAAATATTCTATTTGGCAATTATCCAGAACAAAGCTGTGTTTTAGATTTATCTTTTAACTGATGCTCTTTGCTTGTCTCAGTTTTCTTTCTTCTGTACACTCCAAAAGATACAGTTCTTTAACTTAATGGATTCTCAAAATAAGTAGCAAATTCCTGTTATTGTTTAAAGGCATATTCTCATCCCCCCCAAAAATAATTAGAAATAGTTGAAAAGCACTTGAAAATATACTTAAATATAAAATTAATTTATATATTTTGAGCAAACTCAGAAAACATTAATGCATATAAATGCTGTTTATAAATTTCTCTCTGAAAACAAGAAGTCTAATTACAAGGTCAGTATACATAAAAATTTATAATTCAGTTGGGAAAAAAGTCAGAAAAATCAATGAAAGAATATTTTAAATATGATCTATGCATGTGATTAATTAAAAAATAGTTTTATCATTTTTCCAGGCTTGAGAAATACCACTTTACACTTCAGGTTATTAAAAAAAAAACATAAAAGAACAAGTGTTGATAAGTTAACTCTATAGATGTTTGGAATTAAACATTAACCAAAGGCAAAAATATGCATATTTTTATTTTACCAAAGGGAAAATTATGGAGTAATTACTTTGGGGACTTCTCTCTATAAATAACCTTGCAGATGGCATTAATTACATCACTAAAGTACACTTAAAAATTAACACATCAGAAATCAAAACAAAGATAAAGCATTTATAGAAATCTGGGAAGAATGTTTGCATGTGCCAGAATTTCTGATCTTAATAGTTAAGAAGATATTTCTACTTAGTGTACTTCAGTGTAAGTGCTTGGGGTCTGGTTTCAGGTGGAGCACAGATACAAATCTAAACTCTTCTACTTCTTAGCACTATTACTCAGTCTAGGCACTTGCTATTTCAAGTCCTCAGTATTTTTATCAGTAAAATAGGAATAAAAATATCTATCTCATAAGTTATCATAAGGATTAAAAGGAGGAATAACTGTGTAGTGTTTAGTAGGGAAAATTAACTTTAGTAGAAATTGTTGTTCATGTTAATTCACCATATCCATTTCTTACTAATTCAAAGGGACCTTTTCAAAGTGAAATGTTGCAAAATTGGAATGGGAGGAATGATCATTTGGCAATAAAAAATTTAGTCTTTTCTGACTGGATCATAAACTAATTTAGGTAAGGGACCACATATAATTCATATTTATGTATAGAGAGTAAGTATTCTTGTATGAAATTAGCCTTGTATGAAATAGTATTAATAGGGTTAATTCACACAATTGAGAAAAATACTGTGAGCAAATACAGTAGAATTTGACAATAATAGAAAATAATTAAAAATGATGCCAGTATATTAAGAGAAAAGAGAAGAAATATGGAGGGATCAAGAGAAGAATATAGATGCATGTTGGCTAAAATACTAAGAATACTTCCTTTACAGTAGTACCTGTTTCAATGGTGATCACAGGCTCATTTGTGGTGTTATGCTATAAATATGCAATTTGTTAGTAGCAAAGATAATTTTTAACTTTGTAGTTAAAGCAGCATATTGGTGTAGTTTAAAATGTCACCATAAACTGAATGCTTGATAACACCTGGAATTAATTAAATTATTTAAGACTGTTTATGTGTGTTTGCTATCGCTACTAGAGAATAATTCTTGCCATTTTTTCATTAAATATATGTAAATTGATTTACCTTTCTGAAAACTCAATTTAACTCTAAAGAAAATACTTTTTATAATAATCCTCTAGCTACATGTGCAGACTTAATCTGAAGTAATTAATACTATTGCCCTCCTCCTTTTCTTCCTGTCTATAGATTTTTTAAGATAATTGTATGTTGATGAAAATAGCATGACTGTGGAGAAAAAGGAACCCTCATACACTGTTGGTGGGATGCAGATTGGTGCAGCCACTATGGAAGGCTGTGTGGATGTTCCTCAAAAAATTAAGAATAGAATTACCATATGACCCAGAAATCCCTCTCCTGGGTATCTACCCCCAAAAATCTGAAAACATTTATCCATAAAGATATATGTACTCTTATGTTCATTGCAGCTTTATTTACAGTGGCCAAGACATGGAAACAACCAGTGTTCTTTGATTGGTGATTGGATGAAGAAGATCTGGTATATATACACAATGCAATACTATTCTTCCATAAGAAAAGATGAAATAATGCCATTTGCAGCAACATGGATGGATTTTGAGATTATTATGCTAAGTCAAGTCAGACAGAAAAGGTAGAGAACCATACGATTTCACTGATATTTGGTACGTAAAACTGAAAGCAACAAAGGAACAAGATAAACAAATGAAGAAACAAAGTTTCATAGACACAGACAATAGTTTAGTGGTTACCAGAGGGTAAGGGGGAGGGGGATGGTAGATGAGGGTAAAAGGGAGTCAAATACATGGTGATGGAAGGAGAACTGACTCTGGGTGGTGAACACACAATGTGATACATAGATGATGTATTACAGAATTGTACACCTGAAACCTATGTAACTTTACTAACAATTGTAACACCAAAAAAATTTAAAAAAAAAGAAAATAACCTTGACCCTGAAATATAAAAATAATAACAATAGTGATAATAACAATAACAGAGAACTCTCAAATATTTATTGAGCTCTTACTATATGATAAACACTATACTAAGTATCATTTATAAAGTTTATTAAGTAGGTATAATGATCTTTTACTAATGAGGATATTTGATTAACTAATATCAATACAAGAATAGTCAATATAGTATCAAAAATAATATTTTCACAACTGTGCAAAACCCCAAATGTATTTAGTTCTTGTCGTTTTCTCTGCCTAGGTCATTTCTTCCTCCAGTTTTCAGGGTCTGACTACCTTGTCAAATTTCATTCAAATACTGTCTTGAATTTCAAAACTTCATATCACTAAATATTACCTTAAATTACTTCTATATCTGTTAATTTGTTCAGTGGTTTTATCCACCAAAAGAGTGTAGTTGTAGTGAAAGAAGATACGGGGCCTGTCTTGTTTATCACTATAACGTTACTCTGCAGAAGAATGACAATACGTAACTGTTGAATAAAATGACTATTCTATGAATCATATAAGGTAGTAATATAAAATTAGATATATTGCCTGGTTATACTTTGTTGCCTTTGCAGATCCAGTTTCCATCCTTTACTGTGCCTGAGGAGGCTATTTAAAATGGATTCCCTTGCCTTTTCAGTTCTTTTATCATTCCTAAAATAGGAAATACTTTCAGGGAATCAGCAAATTGGTGTAGAGTAATATTGGAGTATTTATTTTTCTTGTTCATTCTCTGTCATGCCATAGGTTTCCTGTGATTATGTTCCTCTAACAAAAACCACAGCTCTTTTCCAGCAGCCCTCTCAGAAAGCTCCAGCTCTCTTCCACTAATATTGATAAACACTCTCTCTTCTTTAGGTCTAGGTTGATAGCTGCTTCCAGTTTTTGTTGTTGTTGTTGTTTTTAAGCCTCTGCATACTTTGACATGTCTAAGTGATACCTGTTAATCCTGCCCTTACTCCTAAGATTAGTGAAGCAGAGAGTGAGATGTTACTAGTACACTGGATGGACAATTGCTCACAGCATGCATAGGTTAAATTGGTAGGAATCTGAATTTGTTTTGAAGGTAGTGTGTATGGAACTTGCTGATGAAATTAGATGTGGGGTGTGAAGTAAACATAAGTATAAAGGGTGATTTCTAAACTTTTGACCTGAACAACAGAGGGAGCAGAAATGCTATTTATCATTATGTAAAATTTGTGGTTGGTCAGTTCATTGGGAGGAAAATCAAGAATTCTGTCTACAACATTACTAATTTTTAAAAGCCAATAAAATATATAAGGCCTATAAAATATATATGATGATGAAGTGGGATTTTTAAATGTTGAGTTTGAAATAGGAAATATGTACTTGACAAATGAGATTTATGAGAATACATGTAGAAGAGGAGATTGGTAAGGGTAGAATTGTTTTTTTCCAAGATTAGCAAAAATGTGGACTCTTTTCTCAATATGAATAAGTTGATGACTAGAAAACCCTCTGTACAGACCACTTAACACTTACAGTTTAAAAACTGTTTTAAAATGTACAGTTGATCTAGAAAGAATACAGTATAAATCCTTAGGGCTAAAGTAAGACAAAACTATAAATCCAGAGTGGAAATGGCTGCTAAACCATTGTTTGCTCTGAGGGATTATACTGAAAAGCGGTGGTTTATTTCACTAGCTTACATTTTCATAGATTTTCCATGATGAATAGAAGACAATGCCTGGTTCTTCTATACTGAAGGAGATCAAATTGATAACCTCTGCCTAGAGCCCAAAGATATAAGGGATAAAACTAGAAGATATACAAAAATGCAACTTGCATGAACAAAAGAAATGTTAGATATACATATTTGCCTGACTCAGCCTCTATTCTGGGTGTAGAAAACTGTCTTATGAAAAAATTTTTTTGTTAGCATTTTCTCAAGTAAGATCAAGATTAGAAGTCAAGCTCAATATATGCTTCTAAAAACCCCTGAATAAAACTCAGGGGTTTTGTGTTGGTAACAAATACAGATGATGCCAGTTAAAAGAAAACAGGAGTTTTACCCTCGTTGGGGAAGGACGTTTTTTTAAAAAAATGTATGAAATTTAAAAAAATATGTAATTTATTGGGGTGACATTGGTTAGTAAAATTATATAGGATTCAAGTGTCCAATTCTATAATACATCATTTACAGAGGGTGCCAAAAAATGTATACACATTTAAAGAAAAGAAAAAACTGTATTAAAATTGTAATATTCAATACATACCAATAACAAAAGATGAATACAAGTCACATTTGACTTCTGCAATTACAAGTGGTGCTCAAAGGTGTAGGCTTCTGTGGTGAGCGTGTAAAGTGTCACAACACCACAGCAGAAGAAGCAGGACTTGTTGCTGTGCAAGGTCTCCCGGATCTTCCCTTGTGCACATCACACACAGTACTGTGCATCTCAGACTTACCACAAATGCGTGCAATTGTTAGGCATGTTGGAGGTTCTGATGCAGACTCACGCCTCCATTGTCATCATACTCCCACAAGGTTCTCAAATATCAAATACCACTTCAAAATGGCCTTGCACTCCTTGAATGACATCCGTGCTTCTACCAATTTCTTTGTCCTGCTTGTCACCTGGTGACACTAGCATTCATTTGATTAGTGCCATCTTTTGAGCAAACATCATATTACACTT
>NW_017731433.1:151416-169747 GCF_001890085.2 Hipposideros armiger | reverse complement strand
GAGAGAGAGAGAGAGAGAGAGAGAGAGAGAGAGAGAGAGAGAGAGGCAGGCGCTCCTGATATATAGTGCATTGTGAATTTACTACCTAGAGTCAGTTCTCCTTCCTTCACCATATATTTGACCCCCTCACCCTCTGGTAACCAGTAAACTGTTGTCTGTGTCTATGAGTTTTTGTTTGTCTTGTTTGTTTGTTGCTTTCAGTTTTATATCCCACATATGAGTGAAGTCATATGTTTCTCAATTTTTTCTGTCTGACCTATTTCGTTTAGCATGATAATCTCAAGATCTATCCATGTTGTTGCAAATGGCAGTATTTTCTTAGGACCTTTTCTTAGGACCAAGTATTATATTCCATTGTATATATGCACCACATCTTTAACAAATCATCTATAGAAGGGCACTTCGGTTGTTTCCATGTTTTGACCACCATGAATAATGCTGCAATGAATATAGGGGTATAAATATCTTTATGGATAACATTTTCAGATTTTGGGGGGTAGATACGGAGAGGAGGGATTGCTGAGTTGCATGGTAATCCTATTCTTAATTTTTTGAGGAACTTCTCTACTGTTTCCCATAGTTACTGTACCAACTTATATTCTTACCAGCAGTGTATGAGGGTTTCTTTTTTCCACAGCCTCTCCAACACCTGTTGTTACTAGTCTTGTTGATTATAGCCAGTCTAACAGTTGTAAGGTACTATCTCATTGTGGCTTTTATTTGCATTTTCCTAATAGCTGGTGAAGTTAAGCATATTTTCATATATCTGTTGGCTGTTTTTATGTCTTCTTGGGAGAAGTGTCTGTTCAGGTCCTCTGCCCATTTTTTAATTGGATTGTTTTGTTTTGTTTTCTTGGTGA
Source organism: Hipposideros armiger (assembly GCF_001890085.2). Taxonomy (NCBI): domain Eukaryota; kingdom Metazoa; phylum Chordata; class Mammalia; order Chiroptera; family Hipposideridae; genus Hipposideros; species Hipposideros armiger. The sequence goes on along the minus strand of NW_017731433.1, from coordinate 168,887 downwards.
GTTGTATGAATCTTTATATATTTTGATGTTATCCCCTCATAGGAGGTATTGTTTGCAGATATCTTCTTCCATTTAGTTGGTTGCCTCTTTTTTGTTGTTGATCTTTCCTTTTGCTGTGCAGAAGCTTTTTAGTTTGATACAGTCCCATTCATTTATTTTTGCTTATAATTCTCTTGCCTTTGAGGTCAAATTCATAAAATCCTCTTTGAACCCAAGGTCCATAAGTTTAGTACCTATCTTTTCTTCTATGCAATTAATTGTTTCAGATCCTTTATTTAGGTTTTTGATCATTTTTGGTATATGGTGACAGATAATACCAAGTTTAATCTTTTGCATGTGGCTTTCCAATTTTCCTAGCACCATTTCTGAAGAGGCTATCTTCACTACCTTGCATGTTTTTGGCTCCTCTGTTGAAAATTATCTAACTGTATATATGTGGGTATATTTCTGGGTTCTCTATTGGACTGTGTGTCTGTTTTCTGCTAATACCATGGTATTTTGATTATTGTGGTTTTGTAGTATAATTTGAAGTCAGGGAGCGTCATACCTCCAGCCTTTTGTTGTTGCTGTCCTGGTTTTAGGATTGCTTTGGCTATTTGGTGTCTTTTGTGATTCCATACATATCATATTATTTTTTGTTTCTATTTCTTTTAAAAATGTGTTTGGATTTTGATGGGGATTGCATTAAATCTATTTATTGCTTTGGGTAATATGATCATTTTAACTATTGATTCTTCAAATCCATGAACATGAAATATCTTTGATTTCTTTCTGTCTTCTTCAATCAATGTCTTATAGTTTTCACTGTATAGGTCCTTGACATCCTTTGTTAACTTATTCCTAGGTATTTTATTCTTTTTTTGCAATTGCAAAATAATTTTTTTTCTCATTTCTTTTTCTGAAATTTTATTGTTAGTAACAGAAGAGCAATGGATTTTTGTACATTGATTTTGTATTTTGCAACTTTACTGTATTTGTTTATTGTTTATAATAGTTTTTTGGTGGAGTCTTTAGGTTTTCTATATAAAGATTCATTTCATATGCAAAAAGTGACAATTTAATTTCTTCATTTTCAGTTTGTATGCCTTTAATTTTTTCTCTTGCCTGATTGCTCTGGCTAGGACTTCCAATACAATGTTGAATAACCGTGGTGAGAGGGGTCATCCACCTTCAGATTTTCTATTTGTATGTCAATTTTATTAAAATGTATTCTTTTAAAATCACTTTATTTTTAGGCAGTTTTAGGATCACAGCAAGATAAAGCAGAAAGTATACAGAGTTCCCATATCCTTTCTGACTCCACACACATATAGAACCTGCCACTCTCAATAGCTTGCACCAGTGGTGCATTTGTTACAATTGATGAACTTATGTCAACAAATCATTATCATCAAAAGTCCATAAATTACAGAAGAGTTCATATTTGGTCTGTACATTTTATGGATTTGGAAAAGTGTACCCACCATTATAGAATCATTCAGAGTAGCTCCACTGCCCTAAAAATCCTCTGTGCTTTGCTGTTCATCTCTCCTACCTCAGAGCCCCTAGTGACCACTGATCTTTTTACTGCCTCTATAGTTTTGCCTCTTCCAGAATATCAGATAGTCGGAACTGTACAGTATGTAGCCTTTCCAGACTAGATATTTTAACTTAGTAATATACATTTTAAAATTCTTCTGTCTTTTCATGACCTCATAGTTCATTTATTTTTATTACTGAATAATATTTCATTGTCTGGACATAGCACAGTTTTTCTATCCATTCATCTACTGAAGAACATCTTGGTTGATTCCAAGTTTTGACAACCATGATTAAAGCTGCTATACACATCCACGTGCAGGTGTTTTTTGTGGACATAATTTTTCAACTCACATGATAAAAGCAAGGAATGTGAGTGCTGGATTTTATGGAAAGAGTATGTTTAATTTTGTCAGAAATCACAAAACTTATTTCCAAAGTGGCTGTACCATTTTGCATTCTTACCGGCAATGAATAAGAGTTCCTGTGCTTCCATATCCGTCAGTATTTGGCATTATCAGTGTTCTGGATTTTTGCCATTCTAATAAGTGTGTAGTGGTATCTCACTGCTGTTTTAATTTACATTTTCTAGTGTCATACAGTGAGGAGCATTTTTTATATCATCATTTGCCATCTGTGTAACTTTTTATGAGGTGTCTGTCCAGGTATTTTGCCCACTTTTAAATTGAGTTATTTGTTTTCTTATTGAGTTTTAAGAATTCTTTTTGTATTTTACTCATAAATAATAGTTCTTCATCAGATGTGTTTTATGCAAATATTTTCTCCCAGTCCGTGGTTTTTCATTCTCTTGACAGTGATTTTCACAGAAGTTTTTAATGAAGTTCAGCTCATCAATTATTTCTTTAATGGATGGTGCCTTTATTGTTTTATCTCAAAGTCATTGCCATAGGTCATCTAGATTTTCTTCGAGTTTTATAGTTTTGCATTTTACATTTGTATCTAAGATACATTTTAAGTTACATTTGTAAATTGTTTAAGGTCTGTGTCTAAATTCATTTTATTTATTTATTTTTGCATATGAATATCCAGTTTTTCCACCACAATTTATTGACCAAACCATCTTTTTTTAATTGTGTTAACTTTGCTCCTTTGATCAGTTGACTATATTTATATGTTTATTTTTGGTAAAATATATTTTTTTAGAATTTAATAATTGTATTTAAATTGTCAAATTTATAGTCATAAAGTTTTTGATAACATTCTGTCATTATCTCTAATATCTGAAGAATCTATTGTCATACCTTTTTGTGGTTTTTCTCTTATTTTCTTGATTAGTCTTATTAGGGATTTAATAGCTGGATTAACCTTTTCAAAGATATGACTTAAATTTTTGGCTTTTCTATACTGGAGAACAGCTTCCTATGTAGTTTGACTTCTGTTTTTATTGATTTATTTACTTCAGATTAATTTATTAGTCTTTCAATGGTGTATATAGATTGATTACTATTGTTATTTAAATGACTATAGTTATCATTCCATTTTTTCACTACTAAACTATTAATGACATCTCTTTTTTTGTGTATGTGTATATATGACAGATTGCATATTATATTTTTGACTTATTCCAGTCTAAATGAATTTAAGCTTTTTTACTTCTGAACAATGCAATAACTCTACACCATTTGTTTCTTCTGCATTTTGTTCTATGCTTGTTAAATATTTCATTCCTACATATATTTTCAACTTCTCAAGGCATTCCTATTATTGTTTTAATCTATGACTTCCCTGATATGTGGGATATAAAACTGAAAGCAACAAACGAACAAGACAAACAAAGAAACAAAAAATCACAGACACAGACAGCAGTTTAGTGGTTACCAAAGGGTTAAGAGGGGAATGGGGTGATAGAAGAGGGTAAAGGGGGTCAATTATACAGTGATGGAAGGAGGACTGACTCTTGGTGGTGAACACACAATGTGATGTACAGATAATGTATTGCAGAATTGTACACTTGAAACCTATGTAATTTTACTAACTATTGTCACCCCAGTAAATTTCATAAGAAGAGTAATGGATTCAATGATATTAAAATTATTTTTATGTAGACTCCATAAGTTAAATGGAGAGAAACTAAAAATTTGCAGCAATAATAATTCGCCCAATAGAATTCTACAGATTAATGCAGAAAAAGACAAATCACCCAAAAGAAAACAGATAATAGTGACAGATATCATCAGTAAGCATGGAAATGAAAGCAAAAACCACAATGAAGTACCATTCCATACAGAAATAGTAGACAAAAATTTTAAGTCTAATTATAATATGTTGAGTAACAGCAAGAAGAAAACCACCGAGTAGGAAGAATTTTTTAAGCAATCTCTTACTAAAAAAGAGAGGGGGGATAACCCTTCCGTATTAAAGCCACTAGTGATCATTTTTTGAAGAGTGAAGGCATTATGTTTATGAAAATGATTAATATCATTTTCAATCATATGTATTAGTTACACATCAGAATAAGCAAAATTAAAAATTTTGACAATCAAGTGATAAAGAAGTAAAACGTGGTAACTGGCAGTCATTGCTTGTGAGTGTCTGACACAACATTTTGAAAACATGTGACAATTTGACCTATTTATCCAACCACTCTCTTTGAAGTTGGGTTGTTTGCAGTAAAATAAATAAATAAATAAATATCAATTAATATTAATATGCAGTATTCATTAGCTTGTCTATGTAGAAAAAAAATTAGGATAACATCCACTCTTCAATAAATTAATTATACATTCATTATATATTTACCATATACCAGGTACTGTCCTGACAATACAACAAATTTTATGTTTTATGTACCTGTTATAGTGATACTAAGAGTCATAAAAATGTTTATAATCTTTATTTGATTAATGCAATTTTAGAATTTAATACTAGGAAATAAGGCAGACTATAAAAGCTGTAGGAAGAAAGATGTGTATTTGTCATTCATTTTATTCACTGTTACTAATAACATCAATAGTAGAGAAACCCTGATCTAAATATTTACATATATCTATGTGAATAACCAGTGAGTGTGCAAAAGTAGTTAGTAGTTGCTGAGCTAAAATAACTATACTCACTAGTGTGCCAATTATTATTGTAAAGCATGGAAAGAATGTATTTTAATTTTTTGTGCTTTCATAGCATGTATTCATATCTATTACATATCACTTATTTCACTGTGTTACATTTTATCTGTTTACTTTCATTGTTTCACCATTAAAGTTTATTTTGAGGCTTTGTTAATCTTTGCATCAGTTGCAACTAAGCCACAGCCTCACCTACTGTAGAAGCTCTGTAAATGTTTATGAATGAATGACTCTAGTTAGAGGTGGAAAATTAAAAAGTAAAATAACTCCACTTATAAGAAAATATATTATAATTATTTAGTTTTGTGATTCAGTCCTTAAACTGTGGAGCTAAAGCTTGGTGTGTTCAGAGACTGGTAAGGAGTACAAGTTGTTTGGAGTCATGGTAGCAGCATTAGAAGGAGTTTATTTCAATGGAATTCAAATCCACTATAATGCATGGCAAGTTGCAGAGGACAAAAATTGTTTACAGTTGAAATAAATATTGTAGGATGACTTTTACTCTGAGTATCAAATCAAGACCTTTTGTTCCACTCATATTTATTGATCCATAGATTACACAAATATGTGTAAAATTTAGTGTAATGTCACATTTAGTCATCAAAATGCAAAAAATTATTTAAGTGTGAATGGGAAGAAACTACTGATGTCTAAGTCACAGCACAAGCCTTTAGTACTGCGTATTGGATAGAACGTTCTTGAATAAACTTCTAGTGATGCTAGAAATTAGGATTCTTTAATACAACTCTCTAGGGTCTCCCTGTTAAGTATGATGTATAATGTTATTTTTTAAAAGATGCCTTTGATCAAATTAGGCAAGTGCCATTCTATTCTTAAATTGCTAAAACTTCTTTTATTAAATTGGGAATTGGTGGCGAAGTGTAGTTTATATTTTGCATCATCTATGAGGCTGATAATTTGTTTTTTATGCTTTAGAGTTTTAAGAGAATACAGCATAGGATTGTTATATAGCTAAATGTTGACTCAATTTTGCACTTCTGAGTTAAATTCCATTTACTCAAAATATATTAATGCTTTGATATATTGCTCTGTTTGATTTGCTAATATTTTATTTAATCTTTGTACGTACATTAGTAAATAACAGTTGACCTTTGCTAAGGTTCTTATTTGTCCTTTTTTTCTATTATCTTGATAGTGGAATTAAGTTAACTTCATAAAATTAATTTGGAAGTATTCCAATTTTATATAATTTTTACTATAATATTTTATAATATTTTCTGTGAAATTATTGCATAATGGTTTTGTCAGTAATAAATGACTCTTCAATTTCTTTTATGCTTCTTAGCCTAATCAGGTTTTTAATTTTTGAGCCATATTTTCTCTTTTGATAAAAGTTTATAATTTAGTGTGCTAAAATTATATATAGAGCTATCTTATAACATTTTCATGTTTTCTCATTTGTAGATTATTTTGTATATCTAAGGTTATTTATGTGTGTTTTCTCTCTTTATCTCTTGCACAAACATTTTAGATGTATGCCAAATTTCTTTAAAATTATTTTCAAAGATCTTGCTCTAAATCTGCCTTATGTGCTGTATAGTTGGTTCATTATTGAATTGTTAAAGTTATCTTTATTTACTTATTTTTTCTTTCCCATACTTTATATTTTATACCAAGATTCTTGACTTATATTCATGATTTGTTTATTTTTTCAATCCTAATGTTTTCTGATATTAATTATCTATCTTAAAATCCACTTCCTTGCAAAACACCCCTGATAACTGTTACTATCTCTCTGTCTAATATTCTGGTTGATAACCTAACTAGATTAATTTAACACACTATGGGTTCAGTGGCTGTTCCTGGAGCAAGTAAATGTTGCTAATGTAAATCACACCACTTGGAAAAAAATGTTTTTATTTAATTCATATGACTGGGCAAAATTGTCAGCATACAGTATTTCCTCATTATCCCTTCATACATCTGTTAAGAGTGTTTTCTTGATCCTTGTATTATTTAATTTTCCTACTCACCATGGGAGTTTCATTATTTTCTATAACGTTTACTTGAGCTGTTTTTATTTTATATTTATATAGATAGTGATAGAAGGAAAAGATATGAAGGATAAATTAAGAACAGAACAGTAAGAGTGATATATGGAAAAGGCAAACAAAACAAAGAACACCACCACCACGATCAACGCAAACATAACCTGAAATGATTCTCACAAGGAAAGATGTCTGAGCTTAATGCAAACCACACACTCTACACCCTGTGAAGATAAAAGGAAAAAAAAAAACACCAAAAACCTGGGTTAGGCATTGTGTGCTAATGAGGAAGAATTTCAAAAGATAGTTCTGTGCTTGTTTTCTGTGCTCATTTTCCATCTATGTAAGCTCTTTGGAGAATTAATTATCTTTTCAAGTTATTTACTAATTTTTTTTATTGGATTGTAATTATGGATTTGCAGATTTATCTTGTTTTGTTTTTTATTTTCTGGCTACAGTCCTTTGACTTATATATGCATTTCAAATATCTTCCAGTCTTCAATTTACCTGTTCATTTTCTTAAAGGTGTCTTTGGCGAGATTTTTTTCTTTGTTTTATTTATTTTTGATGAAATCCATTTTATTATCATTGAAATTATGAGCTTTCAAACAAACATGACTAATTATGAATCTCTCTTTTTTGTCCTCACTATTAACATCACTCAGAGGAATCTTTATAAATGAACACTTCTCTCCATGTTTACCTCTGGAACTTGTTAAGTGTTCCCTTAGTAATGTGGGTGCAAAAGGTGTACTATGGTGTTTAAAGCAAACTGGCACTTAAAACTGACCTGGTGTATGGATGGAGCTGGGCTTCCTGTTACTCTCTAGTCCCGGCTTCCTGTTAAACTTTATGGTTCTAACTTCCTGCCAGGGTATATATTGGGCTGTCGGAAAAGTCATGACACATTTTTGCAACAAAAAACATAGCAAAAATATATCATGACTTTTCCAAGAACCCAATATATAGGAATCACCTTGGCAGAACTCTCTCTTGGCACGTGGGAGGCTGGCCAGAGGTGCATGGTCCCACACTGCTGTGGTGTTTTGGTGTTTGTTTTGTTTTGTCTTTCTTTTCCCAAATCCTCTTTTTGGCAGACTATATAAAAGGTTATTTTGTCCAATCAACAATGGAAAGTAACCTCACAGCATGATGTGACCATAAATTCCTAACCTTGCAGGTCATGGTGGGTAGTCATGCCCCAGGAATATAACTTTTTACTAAAAGGTATATCTTTGCCTTAGGCAAGCCCTTCCCATTGCTTTTGTGCATCTAGGCTAATACACCTTTGAAAAATAAGCATAACCACCCTCAAGAATGCATATAATCTTGTTAACTATCCTGTAATCTAATCCCACCTTGCTTTCTCCCACCTCCATGTAATTTCCCTTCTGTTCCCTCCTAAATTTCAAATGTATAAAAGAAACTGAGAAACTCATTCTTTAAAGCATTTGAGATCTTGCTTCCCATGTTGTTAGTTTCAGCTCAAATAAATTTTTATAAAAATTCCTTATATTTGGATGTTTCCTATGTCAACAGTAATTTATTTTATTCTACCTTTTCTGTGAATCTTTCTGAGATCTTATTGATATGTTGAAACATTAAGAATTCTCTATTTCTTGTATTTCTTCTATCATTTTCATATTATAGCACTATGTTCTGAATAATTTCTTCTGCTTTATAATTATTTTATTATTTTCATTTATATAATAATATACAATAAGTACACAAATATATTTAGCCTCCTAAAACTCTTTATTCTGTGGTTCCATTTTTAAAACTTCCTTTCTTATTTTGTAGATATCATATTTTCTGGACTATCTCTGATTATATAACAGATTTTTTTGTAATTTTTTATTCTACTTTCAATATCTCTGCTGTCACATTTTCTTTTCATCTTGTTTTTTTTGTTGTTGTTTGTTTTTTCTATTTCAAGTGACTGCCATTCCTCATGTGTTGAAGATTGTCATTATCTATTAATAGTTTTAGAAGAGAGACTGGATATTTTGTTTCCCTTACAATTGCATAAATATTGTTTCTCTCTAACCATTTGTTTGAATAAGAAATATGAATTGGAGAATAATTACAGGGACATGAAGTCATCTGTAAGCTGTATTTTATGGTAAGAAGAAAGAAACTGAGTAGGGGTTGGCTATCATACTGTGTGTTCTCCGTATGTCAGAATTAGCAGATACCATAGGTTTTCTACAATATATGCAGATGTTTTATGTCTGTGTGTACCACAGACTTCTCAGCCTTGCAAAGTTTTTTTTGTTATTTTTTAAACCTAGATTACAATATTAGAGCTTCTACAACTGTTATGCAGACCAGAATGATCCTGATGACTGAATACAATTCTATCTCTCTGTTGGAAGCTAGTTGCTTAATGATTATACCATTAGTGGAAGGGGAGTTATTAGATTATATATCAATTACTGGGGCTTCCTACCATGATAGCCTGAGGAGCCCATGCCTTTTATAGGATTATATTTGACAAAAATTTGAATGCTCATATCTCTGAGATGACCCTTCCTGCCCCACACAAGAGAGTATGGAGGAAACACTTTCCTAAAAGAAGTGTTTAATTGGGTCATTTCATAGGAGAATGGAGACCAATAAATTAGCAGAAATGTGCATTCTTGGGTCCGTAAAACTTGAAGAACTGTAAGATCTACATCAGTATTGTGCAATACAAATTTCTGTAATAAATGGAATATATTATGTCTGTACTGTCCAATATGGCAATCACTAGCCATGTATGGCTATTGCACACTTGAAATGTGGCTAATGTGATAAATAACTGACATTTTATTTGCTTCTAATTTAGTTAATTAAAATTTAAATTCACACAGCCACATTTAGCTAGTGTCCCCCTGTTGGACAGCTCAGATCTAGAGACTTGATCAGTTTATCATTCACAAATGGTATTAATAGCTATCTTACAGAGTGAGGATAGCACGATAAAAATACTCAGCACATAGTACACACTCCACAGATATTTATAAAATTATCTGGATCAATTTCTTAGTGTATATACTAAGGCTTACAGAAACATCTACTGAGAATAACATCTTAACAGCTGATGTAAATCTTCAGTCAATAAATTGTTATCAGTTGACCCACAATGATTTACTTTTCTGCATTTTGTTCATCTGACATGAACAAAATGTACCTCTTTATTTTATGTCTGAAAAAATCTTGATTTTGCAGCATTACTCGTGTACACTTTGGTAACCTACACTTTAAATTCAGCAATTCAGTTCAATTCAATGTAATTAAGTTCAATAAATTTTTCTTGCTATGCCACACACTCTTTTTGGGCTTTCTCTTTTACAATTGACTCATATCTTAAATGCCACTATTTACTTATTTGTTACTAAAATAAAAGGGAATCTTTGTGAAATAGCAAGGGTCTGTTTATGTTTTACTCTCTCTATATATAGTGTATGTATTTGTAGGTTACATAATGTAAGTAAGAAGTATATTGACATTAATGTAAAATTACTCATAGCTTATGGGGTATTTACTATGTGTGTATATTCTGTAAAGTAGGAGAGATTTATTGTTCACTGTATTCATTTTCTAACAAAAGGCAATATAGAGTCCAGGAAAATAAGAAGAAAACCTATCCTGTAGTGACTCTGTCACCTTGGTGCTATAACTTTGGGCCAGTCATGTATATCTCTCTAAGCACCAGTTTCTGCATCTATAAAATAGGAATGACCATTCTGAAGTCTAATTTAACAAGTTTTGTGGTAATTAATCAAAATAAGAGAACTTAAGAAGTAGTTAAAAATTAAGAAGGTGGTGGGTCTTTAAAATTCTAGTTGGGGACTCCGAAGTTCAACATGAATTTAAGAGCTAAGTAATATTACAATGTTTTGTAACACAGTGGAAAATAAGTCTGGATTTTAGACCTGCCTCAGCCATGTAAATAGCCATTTGACCTGTGAACTTCTATTTTCTCATTCTCACAGTGTAGATAATAATACTTACCTTCTCTACACTCTATGGGTTATTGTGAAGACCCAGGTGAATTCATGTGAAACAATGGTATGAATTAATATGATTTTATTATTAAAACATCAGAAGGCAAATAAAAAATTACTGAGTGAATAATACAAGAAGGCACCAGGTGCTTTAGGAGTTCAGAGGAATGGCAAATCTCCAACCTGGGCTTGCAAGGGAAAGCTTTATAAAGAAAGGACTGAAAGCAAATAGGAATGCACCATATTTCAACATCTTTTTATTTGCATTCCTTCATTTCAAAATCTAAAACAAATTAAGATAAACTCGAGAGTCAGGGAAAGGGCGACAGAAGATAATAGTTCAGTTTAATGAAATATTATTGTGTCAACACAGAAATGCAGTGTTTAAATAAATCGTTAGTGTTTCATTTCATATTCTGCAAAACCTGTATCAGGAGAATTTCGTAATCAGCAAAGATAACAAATTCATGATTGTCAGAATCATTTCCATTTTATTTCAAATGCTCTTTAATATATCAATAAAAATAAAAAGATATAGTAAAATATAACAATTTGATTTTCTTGCATCTTACCCTTGTCCCTTAATTTCAATTTAACAATTTCAATGCAAATGACATTTCTACCCTTGATGATTATCAATTATTTAAAGTCTATGGTCCCCAAATATGCTATCACTTTGTATTTGACAAAATAATGCTGATTATTTTGAATTAACTTTTGAAATATTTTTCTTTAGTTTGTATCACATTAAATTCTGTAAAATAAGTTTTGCTATGAACAAATCTAAATAAAACACTTTTAAAAAGGTTATTCCATTTGGACTCTGAGTTAAAGTAATTTATTATAAAATGCTCTGATTATATTTTTTAAGTTTTTTTTTTGGTGTTTCTTGTATCTAAGATAACTCAATATTTAATTTTTTAAACAGTTTTTGTTAAGCTTCTTTCTCATGTTGGAAAAAATCCTGATAGTTTTCAAAAGTATGTTTCAGGCTAACCCAGTAAAAAGCTATTCTCAAAAAATTGATCACTTGCAAATATTCTATTAGAATTGGATAGACTTTCATCATTTTCTGTGCTTTGTACTGTCTTAGAAAATATATAACTTTTTATCTCCTATCTTTTTGCAACAATAACATCTAAAAAAATTACTAAGTAAAATCGCCAACATCCAGAATTCAAAAGGAATAATAAATTGACATTAAAAAATCACTCATGATCTGAAAGCAAACATGCAATCATAATTTGAATGAAAAAAAATTCAAGTTGTTAACCTTCTGTGTAATATATTTTCTCCTATCACTGCCTTTGTGACTTTCCTATTTTAATGAAGTTTTGTATTTGGGAAGAAAATGCCTGTATGCTTCAGACATATTAGTGATGCTTAAATTAAATGTTAATTCATTACTACCTTAATTTTATTTTAGTTATACCATCACTCATAGATTCTTATAATAAGAAATATTGTAAATATCAAATAATAGTAATATATTACTTTGTTAGATATAATAACATTTGATCACAAAAGTTCAAATCATCATAAAAGATTTTAGACTATGAGACTGGAATAGTTCAATTAATAGAAAAAGCATGTACAACATTAGTAAAAATGTGTTCACTGTATCTACAACGAGACAGTGAGTCTAAACTATAACAGCTCTGCTGAGACTTAGCAGGTAGCTAAATTACTATGTTTATTTAATAACTGCTTTTTTTTTTGCTGAGTCAGCTTGCAAGATAGTTTGTGGCATTATTGCATGTGTGATGAATTTTCACTGAAAGTATCAATCTTTCATAGGTCATTTTACCATATCTCAATACAGATATTTTAAGAAAGAAAGAATGGACATCCTTACATCAGCCTCAAAGAATAATACCTTTCTATGTTTTTCTTAATATTACACTTTAGCCTATATGTATAAATATATATATTTTTTTCAAGAAAAGCATTAAAAAATCAAGAGCACTGCACTCCATAACTACACCTAAATTTAAATTTATTTCAACTGCATATCCCAATGTTATTCCACGGCTATGATGATACAAAACTTTTCCTTGTATGTATTTTTCTATCCCAAAAATATTACAATAAAGAAGCAATAGATTCCTGTAATGAGACACAGGTGTTCGGGTCCCTGCAGATAAAAGCCTGGAGAGGGACAGCATTACTTAGGTACTTCTCAGCTTCATTCCAATTCCTTGTCCAGAATTGATTTTAGAAGCTAGTTGGCTGGCCATTATTATCAAAACCCTTTAGAAAGACAGTGTTAAAGCTAAAATAATTTAAGTCAGAAGAGTCAAAGTTATGTAATGCATTGGGTTCAATTATTATAACACCAGATTCTACTTTTTTCTACACCTCAGTGAAATACGAGCCTCCAGGAAATACTAAGTATTTCAAACAATAATATGTTAAAAAAATAAAACAGTGCTTGAAAACACCGGACTTATTTGGGAATAGTTCTAGCTTATGAGAGTGATTTGCATAGTACTTGGAAAATTTTTGAAAAACTTAATTATGTTATAATTTGCATAATATGGTTGTTCTATTTTAAATAGTATACAACTGATTTACTATTAAGTGCCATGAACTGTGACCTCTATGTATAGATATACTTGCATTCTCGTCATGCACATTACAATTAATAGCTCATGTCCTTCAATAAAAAAAATTAAAAAAAACTTGGGAAAATTATTCAGATGCTAGTCTATTAATGGGCAATTGTCCATCTTTTGAATGTTTACATGGCTGCTTTAAAATATAAATATTTTATTCTGCTAAATTTTATGGTTTCTCATTAAAGCATTTAGAAAAGTTAGCATTCTCAGGTCAGGTTTATGTTTATTGAAGAATGAATCCATTTTATATTATAAAGTGCTCAGCTCTACTCATTGAAAAATGAGTTAACATTTTTTTAAATTATTTAAAAAATTTTATTAAATTTATTGGTGTGAAATTGGTAAAAAATTATCAGGTTTCAAGTGTACAATTCTATAATACATCATCTATATATTGCATTGTGTGCTCACCACTCAAAGCCAATTCTCCTTCCATCACCATATATTTGATCCCCTTTACCCTCTTCTACAACCTTCCTTTCCCCCTTACCCTCTGGTAACCACTATACTGTTGTCTGTGTCTATGTTTTTGTTTGTTTGTGGCTTTTACTTTTATATCCTACATATGAGTGAAATCATATAATTCTCAACTTTTTCTGTTAGACTTATCTCACTTAGGATCTTGATAATCTCAAGATCCTTTCATGTTGTTGCAAATGGCAGTACTGTATTTCATCTTTTCTTAAGGTCAAGTAATATTCCATTGTATATATGTATCACTTCTTTATCCAATCATCTTTCAAAGAATATTTTGGTTGTTTTCATGTCTTGGCCAAATATAAGTATATCTGAGTGTTTGTGAACCTCTTAAGCTCTACTTGAAGGTTGTCATGGCTGAAGACTTGGTTTCCTTAGAATTACCTTTGTTGCTCTCTCTCATGTCACTGTTTCCGAATGGGGAAACACACGGCTCACAACAATCATGGGCTTGAACGGTCTCCACATATGTTGTAGCTGAAACTCTTCTTTTTATCCTTTCCCCTTTCCATTAAAGGATGTATTGGGGGGAAAAGCAATCAGGGCTTGGATGTGTTAGTTCATTTTTTATTTATTCCATGCCCCCTTATATTTCCTAGAATTCAGTAGATAATCTGACATCATTTTTATGCATTTCTGGTACCTAAAGTAGGATCAAAGCCTAGTTTCTGAGGACTGAATGTAGCACAACTGCATATTTTGTTTGAAGCTACTTCTCAGATACCTGTATTTTTTTGTGATAAGTCAAAGAAATTAAAATTAGAATGAGGAGATTTAATGAGAAGAAAAATAATTTTCTTTGCTCAATGGAATTCATAAAGGTGGGTTTTAAATTCAAGTATCTCAGATACTTATTTTCCATGCACTTGAAGTTAAATACTATGCTGCATGTGAGAGTCAAGAAATTATTTTTTGAAATGAACTTAATCATTTTAGTTTGATTGGGATAAAAATATGCTTTCAGAATCTATGGGAAATTGATTTTTGGATGGAGAGAAATTTCCAAGGCATTAAGCGATTTGCTTTTGCTTGTCAGCAAGACAGAAGCAAGAAATATTTTATCTCATTTGGGCCTGTGGTTCTTGTTTGGTTCATTACTTTTCATTCAAGTTCATGTACATGCCACAGTTAATACACTAATGCTTTAATGAGTGTGTATAAACAAGCTGAGGCAGAATTTGGTCTGTAAATTCCTAAGATATAATTGCTTCTAGAATATATATAGTTTTCTTTCTTCTAATTGTTTTCAATTAATATAAAATATAAGCCAAACTATTATTTTTTCACATACAAATGTATGTGTTGTCATTGCATTATCTGGAGCTGTATAATTAGATTTATGTAAACGATGGTTAATGATTGCAAAGTCTAAGTGTAATAAAACTTGAAATGTTTCATGCAGGTTTGTATAAATACGAGTATCAACTCCCTTCTAAATTGTTTTAACTTCCCACCTCTCAGGTATGAACAGCTTTTTTAATTCATGGAAACTTTATTGATTTTTCTATTTTAACATTAATAAATTTAATGTTTATTGTACTTTTAATATAATTTTCACAACGAAAGCCTCAGCTCCTTGGGGGGCAGGGATAAAGAGCATTCACTGGTGTTCTCAGTGAAAAAGTACAATGAATAAAGTAAACTTAGCAAATACTTATTGACTTTTTATACCATGATCGTCCCCCTCTTCCTCCTTCCTGGAAAATCCTCTCCCATCCCCTTCCTGTGTTCATCTTGCCGGTATTTTAGTACTATAAACTTATTCCTTATTATTTCAGAGTTAATCTGGGTTATAACTATAGCGGCAAACTCCAAAGTATAGAAGTCATGTATTTAGCCTAGTCCTCTCAATTACACTCCAATCTCATATGTAAAACTGTTACTCATATATAAATAAGGTTCCATATCTCTCCCATACATTTCCCCTGCTCTCTTAATTGCTCTTAACTTCCTACAAACTGGCCTACTGGTAAAACGACCTCTTAACTTGTCTCCTTGATTTCAGTATCTTCCTTCCAATCCTAACACCTTTTATCCTAACACCATCTTTTTTTTCTAAAATACTTAGTCATGTCACTTTTATTTCAAAATCTGTACTACATATGGCCCTCCGCTATCTGATATCCACTATGCAACCTAACCTTCATTTCAAGCATTGTTTCTCATGATAATGCCTCACACTAGCAGATTGCTCACTAGTCACCAAACAAGCCATGACATGATTTACCTTGTGAATTGCCTTCTATGTTGAAAAAAACATTGTCATCTATTCTTTTATCATTTTTCAAAAGTTATTTCAAAAGTGAAGCCTTTTCTGCTGTTGAAATGAATCTCATTCTTTTGGAAATCACATTGTATTTTAACTTAACATTGTACCTTGGAAATAATAATATATCTAAATATGTATCTCTCCCATTATATTTTAATTTTCCTAAAGACAAATAAAACATAGTTTTCACCTTAGTTGAATTTATCTTCCAGCATTAGTGATGGTAATGTTCTCCAATCGCATCCTTCTTTTCTGACTGTTTCCCTCTTTCTGGACTATATTTGACAAGGTACCATGAAGTCTTTTATCTCTACAATCTTTTAGCTCTCTGGAATTATGACAGTGTGAAGCATGAACACAGTTCATAGTTCATTATTATACCAATTCTTGACAAGCAGTCAGGGTCAGTAATGCAATTTATAAAATGGTACTAAAAGATAAACACTTAATTATATTCCCCACCAACTTGTTTCCTCTTTTTTAATTGTTGTTATGTTGTGCTGCTACTTTTGTTTACACAATTAACCAGAAAGCTCCCAAATAATAGCAACTTTTTTCTACTTGTGTCTCTCCCTACAGTTGCTACCCACGATATCCAACAGAGTTTTGTAAACACATTTAAATCTGACGAGGTAACTGAATTTTTTTGTTTGTTTCTTCATTTTTTATTGCTATAATTCTTGTCATGAATGAATCAGTATACAATACTTAAAGTTACATTATACAGACTTTTTAACCTCTCTAATCTACATAGGTGTTCAGTAAATTTTCCATCACAATAAATGTATTAGATGTTTAGATAAGTATATTCCACTTTTATTATTTATACAATATTTTAAATTACTTGACCAGCTTTTTAAAAAATGATTTTTCTACTAATATCCTTTTTCTTTGTCTCAGGTTTAGTCAACACCTTTGAAAAATGCAACACATTCTCAAAGAGGATGTGAACAACCAAGTAGAAACACCTATAATCTGGTTATTACGTTGCGCAAGACACATAAATGAGAAAAAAAAGTTTTTCCTTTAATTAAAAAATAATTATTTTTAATATAGTAACAAGTAACCAAAAGATGTACATTTTCATTTCTATGGTATCAATGCCCAGGAGTGTGATGACTAGGTTACACGATGGTTAGATATTTAATTTTATAAGAAACTGCAAAACTATGTTTCAGAGTGTCTGTTTTATATTTCTACCAGCTATGTGTGAGAGATCCAGTTTCTCTGTATCCCTGCCAGCATCTATGCTATCATTATATATTTATTTTATCCATTGTAATAGATGGGTAGTGATATCTCATTTTGGTCTTAATGTGTGTTTCTCTTATGACTAGTGATGCTGAATATCTTTTTATATGTACATTTCCCATCTATATTTGCCAAAATATCTCTTCTGTGATATTTTCTGGGTATAAATAACTATGTCAGTAATATGGTTTGTGAGTATTTCCTCCCAGCCTATAGCCCATATTTGTATTTTCTTAACAGCAGAGCAAATATTTTTA
>NW_017731433.1:145904-147086 GCF_001890085.2 Hipposideros armiger | reverse complement strand
CAAGAACGAAATCTAAAACCCAGCTCAGCTTGTGACTGGATTAATTTAACCCCTATCAAATACCTCAGTCTTTACTGTTCTGCATAGGATGTCCAGTTTTCAAGCAAAAAAAAAAGAGGCAAAAGAACAACAAGCAATGAAGAAACAAAGAAATAAGCAGACCCAGACTCAGATCACCCACTTGTTGAAACTATCTCATACATTGAATGTAAAATAACTGGTTAATATGTTTAAAATCTCTAAAGAAAAAAGTGTACAGCATACATTACTAGATGGGGAATCTCAGCAAAGAGATAAAACTCACAAAACCCTAAGACTATTGGGATACCATTTCTCATCTATTAGATAAGTGAAATGTCAGATATATGAAAATTTAGAGTATAGCGATACATTCTTTCAGTGCATCAGTAGGCAAACAGTCTCTCTCTCATTTGCTTGTGACGGGAATGCACATCGGTAGGACTCATTTGGAAGGGAATTTGAAATACTTAACAAAACTCCCAATTAATCTAGCAATCCCACTTGTAGGAATTTACCCAAAGGTAAACCTCCTCAAAACAATGAAAACGCCTATAGATAAGTGTATTGTTTGTCACTGCAAAAATTGGAAACAACTTATATTTCCATACAGTAATTTGTCTAGACTCTATTATTCACCCAATAGCCTGCAATGAGGAAGGCATATCAACTGATGTACAGTGATTTTAAGAGTACATATTGCTAAGTGGCAAAAGCAAAGTACAAAAGATTATTTTCTGTACACTATCTTTCTTGAAGAATGAAGGAGAATCAAGAGTATATGTGCTTCACTGAAAAAGGAAATTTATACCAGAAACAAATGAAAGTGGTTATCTATAAGGGGTGAGTGGGAATGTGGCACAAAGGATGCAGGGGTGAAAACAAGGTAAAATGAATTGGGGACGGCACTTCACTATATACTTTATAAAAAAGCAGTACTGACTTTTAGATAGGTTGATAATATATATACTTAATAAATAAAATAAGTAAGGATGGACTTTTAAGCCCAAAAAAGAATTTTACTCATTTTTTAAAAATACGGGGCCCTTTTTCTTTTCATATATGCTTTTGTTTTTTTCTATAAAAAGTTTGGTTGAAAAAGTAAGAAAATATTGACAGTTTCTGTATTGCTAAACTTTATCTGTTTTCATTTCTGACCAGCCC
>NW_017731433.1:142659-144508 GCF_001890085.2 Hipposideros armiger | reverse complement strand
GTGATTTAGCAAGAAAACATGAATTTAGAAAGTAGAAATTGAAAAACTGCATTTTACATATAAAACATTTTAATAATAGCAACCACTTACAACCAAGAAATTGCTTGTAACGTTTGCAGACTTTTAAGTGACTCTGCTGATAATGGTGAGTTGTTCTTGCAAATAATGTGAATATTAATAAATGTGCAAATAGGCTATATTTTATAGAAATCCTATTAATATTATTTCAATAATAATGACTTTGATGCAAAATCATCTGTGATGCAATTGTGAAATACAATTCTGTATAGTCCTGTTAATCTGGCTAGGATATCCAATGTGATATTATTTAAATTCTAACCATAACATTTTCTGGCATTTATCAGTGTCTGCTATTTTGCTAGTACTCAGTTCTGTGCAAAAGCTACTAAATTTATTTTTTTAATTATTAGAAATGTGCATAAAATGATATAAAAGTAAATGATAATGATTTGGAAATTCCTGAGAATTCTAATTTTCTTTTCCAAATGCCAGTAATAAATAACTGTTTTGAATTTGAAAAGAATAAGTTATAAGTTATAGGATTCAGTTACAGATGGACACGCTGAAAAGTAGAATTTAGATAAGAAAATAAGTTTACTATATTTTAAACTGTATAAATCAAAAGGAAATCACCCTGAGGTGGGAGGGAGGAGACTATAAACATCCCTTACTTGAAAGAGAAAATGTAAAAAAAAGTAAACCAATACCTTTTACATTGAAAATATAATAATTATCAAATATTTTAACAGACTTGAGATCAAACACTTTAGTTATATAAATAAATGTTGACAGACTTAATTTACTATTAAAATAAGTAAAATCAAGGAATTAGAGAACAAAATTCAATACTAAAATATAATATATATGCATATACATATATACACATGTATCACACCTAAACATGGAAAGAGAAGTTCAAATTCCGTTACGCAGGACTTCCACCTTCTTAAATACATCAATCCCAACCCAATGATAGGAAAAAGCCATATAATCTATAAAATCTTAACTTTCCTTAAACAATGTGAGTGAAAGCTGAGATTGCAGGGTCACCAACTAGCCAGAAATCTAAAGAAAGACAGGTACTCCAAGGAGAGAAGGACTATAATTCACTGATTTATCTGGGTCAGAGCCCAGGTTGAAGATTATATGTGAAGGGGTATAAGAAGTTCAGTTAAAATTTTCAGTAAATTGCTAAAGACAGGAAATGGGCAGGTGGGATTGTATAAAGCTCTGGAAATAAACAGACATAGGTTTAGGTTCACCCTTAGGATCTTCATCATGGACCTTTCCTCAATGAAATGCCCACTAAAAAACGATTGGGGCCCGGGCAGGAGAATGGAGAAGCACCCCTGCCCCCTCCCTCAGTGCAGGCCAGCAGTTTTGGTAGAGCTGAGAAAGTCACAAAGCACCGCCAAGATTATTTACTTCTCTGAAGCAGCTAGCTGAAGGAAATGGAAACAAGACAAAACGAAAACAAAGAAACAAGCACAAACTTTCTATTCCTGAAGAAGGGACAGGAAAACGTCCAGAACCCAGATCAATGGAAATTTTCTCTGGTCTCTGAAGCGGCCAGGATCACTCTACAATCCACAGCCCTGAGACTAAGTGCCATAGTACCTATCTATAATGCTAACATAAAAGAACAAGATAAGAATAAGAAAAGTCTCTCCACCCTACCACTCTCCCCACACCGCATTAGCAAATCTAGATTACCAATTAACAGCAATGTGCCACTGGGAATGGGGCAAGAGTTTGGAGACAGGCTCTCTGTGAGGCTTTGGCTAATAAAAGTCTAAATTTGAGGGTGAAACAGGAATACATATATATA
>NW_017731433.1:125794-140379 GCF_001890085.2 Hipposideros armiger | reverse complement strand
AAAAATTGTTTAAATCAGTGTATTTGGAAATAGAAAAAATGTAAGCCTATTAATTACAAGAACTGGATTTTCATAAGAACTGTAAAATCAATCAACCTGCTAAATTAAGGAAAAAAAGTGGAGAAAGCACAAACTGATAAACAAAAAATTGTAACGGAGAAATTGTCAGCAAAGAATCATGAGTTCTTTGCAATAATTACGAGAACCTGGATGTCATTGTAATTTTTCTAGGAAATAAACACATGACAAGAACTGATCTTAGGGTACAAATCTAAGCAGAATATTATTACCATAGAAGAAATAGATAAAGTTGTCAAAAATATACTCCTTACTTAAGAAACACAAGGCTTGAATAAGCAGTTTCAGATAATGATAGTACAATTCCTTTAATTAATAGATAATAATAATGACCTTTTCACTGTTCTGAGGGCAGAAAAGAATTGCAAATTATTACTATGAAGTTAACCTGGGATTTATTTTTGTTTTTACTATTATTAAGTGAATTGAAGTTTTTATTTTATTGTTTCTCTCTGTGTTCTTAAGTTGTAATAACCCTTAATCTTTTTATAACATCTTTCTTTCCCCCCACACTTTATTGAGATATACTTGATGTATAATATTTGTAAGTTTAAGGTGTATAATGTATTGATTTGATAAATTTATATGCTGCGATATGATTCCCACTCTAGTATTATCACCTCCCTCAGGGCCCATACTTAGGATTTATTTTTTGTTGTGAGAACTTTTAAGGTCTACTGTCTTAGCAATTTTCAAGTTATAATACAGTATTATCAACTGTACTCACAATGCTGTTCATTAGATTTCCAGAACTTATTCATCTTCTAACTAGAAGTTTGTACTCTTTGAACATGTCCCCACTTCCCTCACACTGCCAGCCTCTGGTAACCATCATCTATTTTGTCTCTATGAATGTAGCATCTTTAGATTCCATATATAATGCTATCATATATTATTTTTCCTTCTCTGTCTGACTTATTTCACTAAGCATAATACCCTCAATGTTCCTTCAAGCTGTCACAAATGGAAATGGAAGGGTTTCCTTCTTTCTCATGGCTGAATAATATTTCATTATATATATATATATATATATATATATAATCTTCTTTATTCATTCATTTATTGACAGACACTTAAGTTCTTTCCATATCTTGGCTAGTGTTGATAATGTTGCAATGAACCTGTGAGTGCAGATATTTCTTTTGAGGTTCTATTTCATTGTGGTTGGGTTTTGTTTTTGTTTTTTTAGATAATGTTCATTCATTCATACAGTTCTTCTTTTTTATTAGTTTCATGTGTACAAAAACAACATAGTGATTAGACATTTACATAACTCACAAGGTGATAACCTCAACAAGTCTACCACCCATCTGACACCATGCATAGCTATTACAGCACCATTGACTATATTCCCTGTGCAGTATTTTACATCGCATCACTATATATATTTTTGAAATTATAGTTGACATTCAATATTATTTTATGGTTTAGGTGTACAGCTTAGTGGTTAGGCATTTATGTGACTTATGATTTTTATCCCCTTGATAAGTTTAGTACCTATCTGATATTATACATAGTTTTTATAGTATTATTGACTATATTCCCCATGCTGTATTTTGATTTACAGTTCCATGTAAATGTTGAACACCTTTTCATTTACATGTGGGTCATTTGTATGCCTTCTTTGGAAGAAAGTCTATTCAGTTCATTTGCCCACTTTTTAAATTGGATTGTTTGTATTTTTGCTATTGAGTTATGTGAGTTCTTTATATATTTTGGATATTAACTCCTTATCAGATACACGGTTTGCAACCATTTCCTCCTATTCCATAGGTTGCCATTTTACTTCGATGATTGTTTTTTTTGCTATGCAGAAGCTTTTAAGTTTTATGTAGTCACTTTATTTTTGCCTTTGTTGCTTGTGCTATTCATATCTAAATAAATCATTGTCAAGACCAATGGCAAGAGTGTTATTCCTGTTTTCTTTTAGTGGTTTTTGGGTTTCAGGTCTTACATCTAAGTCTTTAATCTATTTCGAGTAAATGTTTGTGCATGGTGTAACATAGAGGTCCAGTTTCATTTTTCTACATGTGGTTATCCAATTATCCCACAACCATTTATTGAAGTGACTATTCTTTTCCCATTAAATGTCTTTGGCTCCATTGTCAATATTAGTAAGGATTTCAGCTAATAAATTTTCCTTTCTAAGTTTCTTTGACTCTATCTGTTAGTTTCTTTTTTTTTTAAGATTTTTATTGGGGAATTGGGGGATGGGAACAGCGCTGGGGAATTAGGGAAGGGGAACAGACAAGTTGCTGTCCTTTTGTCCTTCAGTCTAGTTGTGGAGGACATTGCTTCACTAGCTCAAGTTGGCACCATCGTTGCGCTCTTCCCGGGCGAGGCAGATCAGTCACCGGCCTCTGGACGGCCGCTCACTGCGGCTGCTGGCCGCTCACGCTGGCTGCTGGCTACACACGGCAGCCCATGGCAACCCACTGCCACAGGGGCTGCAGCCCACGCCGTCGCCGGCAACCCACGACAACCCAGCTCCAGGTTGAGCTGCCGTTCAGCATCTTAGCTGCAGAGGGCAGTGTCACTGGCCCTCATATGTGGGATCCGAACCGAGGTCCTCTAGCGTCCCAAGCCAGTTCTCAACCAACATGCCACTCGGCCGGCCCTCTGTTAGTTTCTAATAAATATCACCTTATCCATAATTTTTTGATGTCACATTTGAGATCCTCTTTGAATAAGAGTTAAAGGATTTACTATATATTTCTTTGCTTGTTTGTTTATTTGTGTTTTTTAAATACTCTACATCTACAAGATATTTTATATTCATCTTGCTTTCTAATTTCATGATAAATTTCATTGAGTTTTCCTGTTACCAATTAATCATATAAACTTTAATATATGAACAATATTTAGTTGGGCTTTGCATATGTTTTTCTTTTTGTACAGTTTGAAAGTTTAAATAGTGGCTATAAACTTATTACCAATTATATGTTATTCTGGCTCATTTAAAAAATTATGTCAATTGCAATATTCACATTAGCTTAGTCTATGTCATTATGATTATAAGCTTCTACTGCCAGATAGAAGCCAATAGAACTTTGTGTATTTAATAGTAATTTTATACACAATTTATTATGATAAATTATGCACATTCCCCCGTGTCTTTTTATTTTTATATTGAATATATTATCATAGGAATTTGAAATGCATTTTTATTAAAATTATATGCAAATATCCATCTGCTCTCTTTCATTAGAGATTTAATTTTAAAAGAAATTATTTATATTGAATTTTTAAACTTTTACTGAAGAGTTTGAAACCCTGGATTATCTTCAGTAGTGAAGGACAAAATATGCCTATTTTCAATAATTACAGGCAATTCATATATTCACACCCCTTTGTATAAGTCCATGTCGCATATATTGCAAATCTCTGATTTTTTCTTTTCTTATATAGCTATTTTAATGAAGCAAAATTAAAATGACTTGCAAAAACATTTAATCTATGCAAAATACATTATGTTTAAAAATAAAAGGTAAAGCAGATTTGTTAGCTCAAAGTCAAGCTGCTCGGTATGACCTGATTGCTTTGACAATTTCTATAGAGAAAAGGAAGCATAACTTATGTATTAAATTGTCCTGAACTCTTCAGATGGGTAAAAAGTCTAACAAAACCCCAAATTTAGAGAAAACCTATGTAAGACAGGGTAGAAGACAATAAATCTTACTGAGAAAATTAAAAATTATGATAGAAAGAATTTAGGCATATGTTATATTCCTGGCTTTCATGTGTAGCCTCAGATTGAAATTATAGAGAGAACAATTTTTTGGACATTAAACCCTGCTTCATAAATGTAAAGAGTCACATTTTGATGAATTTAAATGTGTTTTGTTAGCTAAAATGATAACAGGAAGCTTAAAGGACAGAGATGACTTGAAAGAAAGAAAAAACATAAACAACAGTGCACTCTAGAGAATAGACCCTAATGATGATGGATAAGCAATAGGATTTTCATCGAAGAGCAATAGTTATTTTTATATGAATACTATCAAATTATTCTACCTTATGTTTCATTACAACACATTTATTATCTGTTGAATTGACAATGGTTACATTCCAGCAAAGAGATGTATTTTATGATTTATTATCTTTTTGATAAAATAAAATTCAAAATTTTAAGCTTGTAGAAGAAAACTAAACCATGGTTATAGGAATTTTTGCTACTTTGAGTTTAGCTATGTCACACTGTGTTTGCTCTTTCATCTTTACAGGAGGCCTTAAAGGTCTTGCTGAATATCAGAGACACCTCTGAAGTTTGAATCTTTGTTTTGGCACCTACCAAGTATGGCTTTGGAAAAAATGCTTTCTTTGAATCTCATTTCTCTTCTTTCTTTCTTTCTTTCTTTCTTTCTTTCTTTCTTTCTTTCTTTCTTTCTTTTTTTTTACATTAGTAAAACATAGACATAAAATATCAGTCTAGTGGGACTGGGAAATTAGAGAAATATTAAGTAAATTTGGGGGATTTGCTTTCTCTCTCTTCTCAGGTTCCTTTTTGATATTATTTTTAAGGAAATTGAATATACTCAGAAGATAGCCCTAGAAAAGGAAAGCTTAACACTTATTATCTCTCCTACAATATTTAAAATATGCATGAGAGTACTCATAAAGTGTTATTTTTCTACCAAGGTTCTTGGTAAGAATTAAGCCTTCATGCAAAGCATCACATTAAATGAATTAACTTTTTTTTCCTATGCATGTAGAATGGTACTGGCTGTATAACAGTTTTAAGAGGACTGAAAAAATAATCACTCAGTCATTTTCTGGGTTTGATTTAGAAGAGAAACATCATACAGGAAAGGCATTGGAATATATGTTCTTTGTTTAATTCAGATTTCCCTAAATGCCACAAAACACATTTTGGGGAGTCACCAGGCTAGAGATAATCTCTCTGGATCGTGTTATGGCTCTGTGATTTTAACTGAACTACTCAGGTGGGTGAGGATAGAATCTATAATTGCCAACAGAATAATTAAATGATTTACCATACAGAAAATTAAAGCAGTTTGAAATATGTATTTATAAACAGCACCTGAAGATATTCTCAATAGGATCATGTGTATTACATGGAACTTATACTGAAAGTGTTGAAATACATTATCAATTTACTCAGTTTTAAAAATCCTTTTTTTTTCTAGAAAACTGGTTACATAAATTATGATTCATTTATACAATGCAATACTATTTAGTCTTTGAAAAATGAGACAGATCTTCAAGTACTAATATGGAAAATTTTCCATGATGTACTGAAAGAAACAAAAAGAGAGAGCAGAGTATGTTTGGATTGCTACATCTTATAATCAAACAACAAAATTGAAACTTTAAGCTAGGGATCATGAGCCGGGGAAGCAGATCTGAGATGAAGAATATCTTTTTCCCACATACTCTTCTGTACTGTTTGATTACCTTTTTACTACGTGCATCAATTACTTAATTCACAAAAATTAAAATAAAGTGAAATCAAATGTGAAAAAATAAAATGTTTTGTGTGAATCCTCAAACTAAAGCATAATGATATAACTCATATTTTATTGGGTGACCTTATCAAAAATGAATAGACATTTTCGTTGTTGTTGACTACTGCATTTGGAGTATAATCAAAATTCTGGATACAAAATAACATATATAGAAAGAGCCGTACATTTACTCGTTGAGATAGTCCTGCCGTGTGTTTTTTTTCCTAGTCATAAAATAGTCACAAGAAAGCATTCTGAGTTAAGAAAATGACCTTCACCATACACAACAAGCCTCTATCATGGATTTTTAATAAATAACTTTTAATATATATAAGCCTAGAAATAGTATATTCATGAAAAATAAGGGGTTGTTATAGTGTTATAATATGTGATATGAGCTATCAGCAGAATGAAGAATGTTAATGAGTAATTGAATAGGCCCTTAACTCTTAAATCACATAATTTTCCAGTTGAGCCAACCTGCTGTTATCTCAGGTAGAGTTAAGGCACCCTGCTGTAGCAAACCTGATAGTTATCATTAAGTGGGCTTAATTAAATTAACAGCAACCAGCATATATTTATTTCATGCCTTGTACTACAGCATTTGAATACTAAATCATACACATATTTTTCCAAATGAACTCCTGAATTAATTTTAACCCCAAATAAAGAAAACAAGATTTAGTCTGAGGTTTAAAGTTTCACTTATGTACTCTAATTAGTAAAATACTCCCTGCATCGCCACCACTTTAATTCTAAAAATTAACCCTCTTACTTTTAAATGAAAAGCTCTTCAGTATCACCAGTTAAACTAACATCATGGTCATAAATTTCCTAAGGGAGATAATTTTTTTAAAAATTCACTTCTGCCAGCTCTCATAAAATGTCCTTTTTTTCTCCTTTAAAAAGCCACATTATACAGGGACCTTTATTCCTGTAAAATTACGCGTATTTTTCTTTTTCTGTCACACTTAGATTTTTAGTCTTACAATTCGTACCAGTTGTGTTTTTTTCTTTTAATGTACCATCTGATGTTTGTTTATTCCAAATGTTCAATCATATGATGTAATTTTTAAAATTTATTCATGAATTCCTGGTTTTCTCTCCTTTTACAATGTAGTTTTTGCTTTTTAGTATTTATCTTTTCTGATCCCCATCTTCCCCCATATTACCACCTATATAAAATATTACCTTTCATTCCAGGTCTACTGCAAAAGTCTTCCCATTACTACTTCTTGTTTGGTTCTTAAGTCCAATGTGATCAGCCTGACCTTTTCACCTTTTTTATTTATACTTTATTAATGGCAGTGAACAGAATCTGTATTGTTTTATCCATTTATGATTTGCTTCCTGCAGATAACATTTCTGAAAGCAAAAAACTCAATGGATCACACTTTTTGTGAATATATATATGCCTATATATAATTATATAGTATATATTAATTGTACATTATATATTATATATATAAAATTATATATAATATATTGTTATTCATGTTACTCAAAGTAGTTACAAATAATTGCTAGTCAAAATTAGATTTGTGGTGTAAGTCAATCACCTGCTTTTTAAAGTATTTTCCTCAACTAAAATGAAGCACCTGGACAAACGGAAAACATAAACTTTTAGTCATATGAATCCATAAAATTGCCAAGCGGGCTAAAATTTAAAAATTCTCTAGTCAAACTCTGTCACATGATAGAAAACAACAATCACCACAACAAAACTGTACTGATTAAATTCCAAGTTTTTTAAGTTCAATGCTATTATTATGATTTTTCATCCTTGAAATCGCTGCACCCTCTGCCTTCTTCCTGCTCCACTCTCTCCATTTGATTTTTTTTCACAGCACAGATATTGTAGCTGAGGTGTCTGCATTTTCATCCTGCTCTTTCCAGAATGTATGAATTCCTTTTATTCCCTGTGACAAATTTCAGTAAAGGCGACTTGCTTTCACTTAATTCGTTCACAATTTTGGTCTATGACAATTCAGATGAATCCTCACTGGATTCCAGAAGTGAGGGACTAGATTGAAGAAAGGGTTGGAGTTGAAATGGAGTCTGATACTCTGTTAGTTATAGGAAAATTGTGACGGCACATTGTGTTTTCTGTGTGTGTGTGTGTGTGTGTGTGTGTGTGTGTGTGTGTGATTTCATAGTTGATTAATATTTTTAAAGAATTCTGCTTTTATTCTTATTTCTTATGCTTTATCATGTATGCACCCTGCCTTTAAAAATGAACAAAATAGTCAGTGTGTAGGATATGCTCAGTTCTACTTTACTACCCAGATGATTTTGTCAATGTTGCAAATTTTGTTCCAATTTTTAATGTTATTGTCAATGTTGATGTGAATTACTTTTGTTGATTTCTTTTTTTGTTTTGTTCTGTTTTTTTTTTGTTTTGTTTTTTGTTTTTTAGCTAATCGTAGGTTATTTGTTTTTCTTATTCCTGGATGGCTAAAAAATAATTATTAAAATTAAAAAAAATAAGGGCCTTAGTGTAAATTATTCTATATCCATTTTACCTGGAACATATGGACCTTTTCAAACTACTTGGATAATTTTTTTTAAATGTATTTTACTCAATTTACTGATTTCAATTACAGGGATATTTGTTGTCCCTGTTTTGGAAAGTCTTTGTTCTCCATATCTGCTATTGTCTTCCTAAATACTTTAGTTGTTTATTTTCCTTCACTCAATATAATCTCAACAATTTTTTTCCATGCCAGTGATTCAATTCTCATTCTCTAATATTTCATTTACTTTATTAATGTCTAAAATAATATTTGTTCTCAGTTTATTTTCTTAACTTAGTAATATGTTAATGCCTCTTTATATTGTCTTCATTTTTTTCAGTTTATCTTTGAGTCATAACTTTGTAGAACTAATGTTGGTATTAGATTACTTTATTGTCTAAAGTATTTGTATATTTTCCTTTATTTGGGGGCTATATGTTATACAAACGAGGTTCTTCTATTTGTAAATTAATGGATAATGAATACATAGATAAAAATAGAAGAAATAGATTGCCAGCTTGGGAGATTTTACAAATCAAACCAGGAGAAAGTGTTGAGTTCAAGATTTGGCAGCTGCTAATTTGTTTATCTTATTATGATCTTTTGGATTGATTGCGACAAAGCTTACATCATATCTTATGAGGCTGTTTTAACAAAATTAACATTTTGACACTGCATTGACAGACTCTAAGATAAACTAATAAGGCATTATGATCCATGAGCAGATAGAGTTCTCATAACAACTAATTCAGGTTTGCTCTTACTTTATCTGAATGGCTTATTGCCTAAACTCAGGAATTTGCTGAAACTACATTTTGTAACTGCAGTAGTGTTAGATTTTTTTCAGTTGCAATAGATGAAATAAATGAATATGTAATATGTGACTCTCTACCATAACTAACTTATGCAGCACTACGAGAAAAATTATTTACATTATATTATATTGTTGTAATACAGCTTATAAAGTGACTCTTTTTAAAAAGAAAACTTTTCATTTAATGACTTTTAAAAATATTTCCTACAGAAGTTTTAAGTTTACAACAAAATGGAGAGGAAAGTACAGGGATTTTCCATATAGGAGGTGAGACAATCAAGTTCACAAACACATCCTAGAAAAGAGCTACATGACTCTTTCCTGAATATCACTAAAGTCACCTTCGAACTGCTCCCCTTGGGAAGCTATGCACAAATGCCAGTGCCTAGTCCACCCTTCAAAGCAATTATGGAGCTTTTTTTCTGGAATGGCCATCAGAGCTATTTTCGTATTACCCTTGATGTCCTGAATGTCATCAAAATGTCTTCCTTTCAATATTTACTTTATCTTTGTGTAAAGAAAGAAGTCATTGGGGACCAGATCAGGTGAGTAGAGAGGGTGTTTCAATACAGTTATTTTTTTATTGGCTAAAAACTCCCTCACAGACAGTGTTGTGAGAGCTGGTGCATTGTCATGATGCAAAAGCCATGAATTGTTGGTGAAACAATTCATCTAACTTTTTCATCTAACTTTTTCATGCAGCCTTTTCAGCACTTCCAAATAGTAAACGTAGTTAACTGTTTGTCCAGTTGGTACAAAATCATAATGAATAATCCCTCTGATATCAAAAAAGGTTACCAACATCGTTGCAACAGTTTGTGAACTTAACTGTCAGACTGCCTACTCCTGCCCCCACATATGCATATAGCCTCCCCCATATCCCCCATCAGAGCGGTACATTTGTCATAATTGATAAACCTACATTGACATAGCTTTATCATCCAAAGTCCATAGTTTACATTAAGGTTCAATTTTGGCGTTGTATATTTTATGGGTTTTGGCAAATTTATAATTTTGGAATTATACAGAGTTGTTTCACTGACATAAAATTTTTCTGTGCTTCACCTATTTTTTCCTCCCACCCCTCTAATACCTGGCAACCACTGATCTTCTTACTGTTCCATAGTTTTACTTATTTCAGTGTCATATACTTGGAAACATACAGTATGTAGCCTTTTCAGATTGTCTTCTTCTATTTAATAATATACATTTAAGTTCCTCTATATCTTTCCATGACTCAATAGTTAACTTTCTTATTACTAAATAATATTACTTTGTCTTGGTGTATCATTTTATCTATCCATTCATCTACTGAAAGGTATCTTGGTTGTATCCAAGTTTTCCCAATTGTGAATAAAGTTGCTCTAAACATTTGTGTGCAGCTTTTTGTGTGGACATATCTTTCCAACTCCTTTGGGTAAATATCAAGTAGTACAATTGCAGGATAGTATGTGAAGACTATCTTTAGTTTTTTAAGGAACTGTCATACTGTCTTCCAATATGGCTGTTTCATTTTGCATTCCCACCGGCAATGGATGTTTCTTTTCTCCATATTCTAGCCAACATTTAGCATCATTGGTGTTTTGAATTTTGGACATTTAATGGGTGTATAGTGGTATCACACTGATGTTTTAATTTGCATTTCTTTTTTTTTCTTTTTCAAGATTTTTTTTTATTTTATTGGGGAGTTGGGGGGATGGGAACAGTACTGGGGAATTGGGGCAAGGGGAAAAGACAAGTTGCTGTCATTTTATTCTTCAATCTAGTTGTGGAGGATGTTGCTTCACTGGCCCAAGTTGGTACCATCATTGCATTCTTCCCAGGCGAGGCAGATCAGTCGCCGACTTCTGGACTGCCGCTCACTGCGGCTGCTGGCTGCTCACACTGGCTGCTGGCTACACATGGTAGCCCATGGCAACACACTGCAGCAGGGGCTGCAGCCTACGCAGTCGCTAGCGACTCAAGGCAGCCCAGCTCCAGGTTGAGCTATTGTTCAGCATCTTAGCTGTAGAGGGCAGTGTCACTGGCCCTCATATGTGGGATCCGAACCCAGGCCCTCTTGCGTCCCAAGCCAGTTCTTAACCATCGTGCCACTTGGCCGGCCCTAATTTGCATTTCTTAAGTGACATATGGAATATCTTTTCATATACTCATTTGCTATCTGTATATCTTCTTTGGTGAGGTATCTGTTAAAGTCTTTGGCTCATTTTTAAAATGGGTTGTGTGTTTTCTTATTGTTGAGTATTAAGTGTTGTGTATATTTGGATGAAGTTTTTTTGTTTGTTTTTAAATGTAATTAGTTTTCAGGTTATATTGAACCTCACATTGCCCAGTATGTGATTGTAACCACTATTTTACTGTTATCTGGCCATACTGGTAACAGAAATATTAAATATGTCAGTTAAATCTGTTGAATTATTTGCTCACTCACTTTGTCTAACACAAAAGGTTGGAGACACATTGAAAGCATGTTAAGCCTAGGTAAATGTGAGGTCACTTGTAAAAAACAAAACAAAAAAAACCAACAGATTTGTGTTAATTCCATGATAATTATTAAGAAAATATAAAGCCAACTGTTATAGACTCAGTCTCAGCAGAGGCACGGTATTTAAAAACAAAGACATTTATTTGTATAGTGCATTAAAATTAGATATAACTAAAACATAGTGTCAATTTTCGTGCTTGTGTCAAAGATTTAGCCACAGGGTTCAGATATTTTGTGCCTATATTCAGAACTTTGATCTTATTATCACTGTCAGAATATTAATTGAGAATTTTTTTTTGCTTTACCCACAGGAACCATTAAAAGATTTCTTGAAATAAGAATATAATCACATTTCTTTTAAAAATGACAGCACTTATCTTGTCTTTATAAAATATTTATCTCTTTAACAAGAGTTAACTAGACTTAACTTTTTTGTCTCTATAGTCACAGATTTTGGGGGTCAGCTAGACTCATACCAGCTGGCAATGAGTAATTACCTTTTAGTATAGTGGTATTTTCTACTTATGCATCCCATAATGTTAGGTTCCCAATTTCTGCCATATGAAATATTTCTGCATAAGAAATATATTCTATTAGTTTTATATTAGTAGCCCAAATGCTTAAAATGTTCTAAGTATTTGTCCAAGGCAAATGAAAACGTTTCTATACAAAGACGTGTGTGGTTGTTTAAAACAGCTTTATATAAAATAGATCAAAACTGGAAACAACCCACATGTCTAGCAATAAGTGAATGAGTAAATAAATTGTGATGTATTCATGAAATACTATTCAGCAATAAAATTAATGAACTACTTAATGCCACTAATAATATGGATGCATGTCAATCTCAGTGAAAGAAGTCACACTCCAAGATTTAATTATTTCACTCCATTCCAAGACTGAATTATTACAGTTATGACGATCTTTTATTATTATTATTATTCATTTCAAGTTTTCAAAACAATGCAATAGTTATCCTTTTCACCCCTCACAAAGTGACAATCCCCCTCCCCTCATCCATTGCCCTCCCACCCCCGATATCATACTTACCTATTACAATTCCATTGACTCCATTCCCACACTCCACATCCCATGTCTATATGTATATACAATTATAGTTGACATACAATATTATTCAACATCAGCTTCAGAAATACAATGCGGTGGTCTGGCCTCTACACCATCTATGAAGTGGTCTCCCTAACAAGGCATGACTCCATCCGGCCCCGTAGAAAATATTTACAGCATTATCGATTATATTCCCCAGACTGTCTTTTCTATCCCTGAGGCCATATTGTAGTTACCAGATTATATTGTCTTCTCCCTTCCCCTTCTCTTTTATCCTCACCCCCTCCCAACTAGCAACCATCAGTTTTTCCTGTCTCAGACTATTTCTGATTACATTTCTCATTTATTCAGTTCTTTAGAGTCCACATATAAGTGAAATCATATGGTATTTTTCTTTCTCTGACTGACTTATTTCACTTAGCATAATGTTCTCTAGGTCCATCCATATCATTGCAAATGGCATGATTTCCTTCTTCTTTATAGCTGAGTAATACTCCATTGTGTAAATGTACCACAGTTTTGTAATCCAGTCGTTTACCAATGGGCATTTTGGTTGTTTCCAAGTCTTTGCTATTATAAATAGTGCTGCAGTGAACATATAGGTGCATATATTTTTTCAAATTGATGTCTTGGGTTTTTCTGGATAAATACCTAAGAGTGGAATTGCTGNGTTTTTCTGGATAAATACCTAAGAGTGGAATTGCTGGGTCATAAGGTAGTTCCATTTCCAGTTTTTTGAGATACCTCCATACTGATTTCCATAGTAGCTGCACCAGTCTGCATTCCCACTAACAGTGCACCAGGGTTTCCTTTTCTTCACAACCTCGCCAGCACTTGTTGTTTGTTGATTTATTGATGATAGCCATTCTGACCAGGGTAGGGTAGTATCTCATTGTGGTTTTAATTTGCATCTCTCTAATGATTAGTGAGGTTGACCATTTTTTCATATGCCTGTTGGCCATCTGTATATCCTCTTTGGGGAACTGTCTCTTCACCTCCTCTGCCCATTTTTTAATTGGGCTGTTTGTTTTTTTGGTGTTGAGTTGCATGAGTGTTTCATAAATTTTGGATATTAACCCCTTATCAGATATATCATTGACAAATATCTTCTTCTATTCAGTAGGCTTCCATTTTGTTTTATTGATGGTTTTCTTTGTTGTGAAAAAACTTTTAAGTTTGATGTAGTCCTATATGTTCATTTTTTTCTTTTACTTCCCTTGCCCATTGGGATGTATCAGTAAAGACATTGCTCAGGGTAATGTCTACAAATTTAGTCCCTATATTTTCTTCTAGGAGTTTTATGGTTCCAGGCCTTACATTTAAATTTTTAATCCATTTTGAATTTGTTCTTGTATATATGGTGTAAGGAGGTGGTCTAGTTTCATTTTTTTGCATTTGTCAGTCCAATATTCCCAGCACCATTTATTAAGTAGACTATATTTACCCCAATGCAAATTCCTGCTTCCATTGTCAAAGACTAACTGTCCATATGTGCATAAATTTATTTTTGGGCTCTCTATTCTGTTCCATTGAACTGTGTGCCTGTTTTTATGCCAGTACCATACTGTTTTGATTACTGTAGCCTTGTAGTATGTTTTAATGTCTGGTAGCATGATACTTCCAACTTTGTTCTTATTTCTCTGGATTGCCGTGGCTATTCGGGGTCTTTTTTGGTTCCATATAAATTTTAGGATTATATTTTCTATTTCTGTGAAAAATGCCCTAGGTACTTTGATAGGAATTGCATTGAATCTTTATATTGCTTTAGGCAGAATGGACATTTTAACTATATTAATTCTTCCTATCCATGAGCATGGTAGGTGTTTCCATTTATTTGTATCTTCTTTTTATTTCTTTCTTCAGTGTCATAATTTTTTGAGTACAGGTCTTTTACTTCTTTGGTTAAATTTACTCCTAAATATTTTATAGTTCTTGAAGCAATTGTGAATGGAACTGTTTTCTTAATTTCTCTTTCCAATAGCTTATTACTGGTATATACAAATGTAACTGATTTCTGAATATTGATTTTGTATCCTGCTACTTTACTGAATTCGTCTATCAGTTTCAATAGTTACTTGATGGCTACTATATATACTATCATGTCATCTGCATATGATGACAATTCTACTTCCTCCTTACTGATTTGGATGTCTTTTATTTCT
>NW_017731433.1:75225-125259 GCF_001890085.2 Hipposideros armiger | reverse complement strand
CAGGGGCTGCAGCCTACGCCGTCGCCGGTGACTCACGGCAGCCCAACTTCAGGTTGAACTGATGTTCAGCATCTTAGCTGTGGAGGGCAGTGTCACTGGCCTTCATATGTGGGATCCGAACCCGGGCCCTCTGGCATCCCAAGCCAGTTCTTAACCATTGCGCCACTCAGCCAGCTCGACCATATGATTTTGATTTTGATTTTTGTTGATGTGGTTTGTCACAATAATTGATTTGCAAATGTTGAACCACCCTTGCATACTAGAGATGAAACCCCTTGCGTACTAGAGATGAAACCCATTTGATCATGATGTATGATCTTCTTAATATATTGCTGAATTCTGTTTGCTAAAATTTTGTTGAGGATTTTTGCATCTATGTTCATCAGGGATATCGGCCTGTAGTTTTACTTTTTTGTATTGTCTTTGGTTTTGGAATCAGGGTGATAGTGGCTTCATAGAAAGAGTTTGGGAGCCTTCCCTCCTTCTGGATTTTTTGGAATATTTGGAGAAAAGGTGATAATTTTTTTTGAATGTTTGGTAAAATTGACTTGTGAAGTCACCTGGTCCCGGGCTTTTGTTTGTTGGGAGCTTGTTGATTACTGATCAATTTCCTTGGCAGTAATCAGTCTATTCAGGTTTTCTGTTTCTTCTTGAGTTACCTTTAAGGTTGTATGCTTCTAGAAAGCTATCCGTTTCTTTCAGATAGATAAATTTGTTGGCATATAACTGCTCATATTATTTCTTATTTTTTTTTTTGTATTTCTGTGGACTCTGTTGTCACTTCACTTCTTTCATTCCTGATTTTACTAATTTGAGTACTCTCCTTTTTTTTTTTTTGTGATGAGTCTGGCTAGAGGTTTGTCAGTTTTGTTTATCTTCTCAAAAACTAGCTCTTGGTTTCGTTGATCTTTTGTATTGTTTTTCTGGTCTCTATCTTATTTATTTCTGCTCTGGTCTTTATTATCTCCTTCTTTGTGCTCCCTTTGGGCTTATTTTGCTGTTCTTTTTCCAGTTCCCTGAGGTGTAAGGATAACCTGTTGATTTTAGATTTTTCTTGCTTCTTTAGGTAGGCCTGCACTGCTATGAATTTCCCTCTTAGGACTGCTTTCACGGCATTCCAGAGGTTTTGGGTCATGGTGTTTCATTTTTGTTTGTATCATGCTATGTATTATATCCCCAGAGCTTATCTTATAATTGGAGGTTTGTACCCGTTGACTATCATCTTCTCACTTCCCCCACTGCCTGACAACCTCCAATCTATTCTATTTCTGAGTTCAGCTTTTATACATTCCAAGTAAAAGTCCTGTTTTTTAAACTTTACTGAGATGTAATTCACATGTCATACAATTCACGTTTATAATACACAATCCAGTGGCTTTTATACATTGACAAAAATGTGCAACCATCATCACAATTTTAAAATATTTTTACTATTTTATTCACTTTCCAAAAAATAAATCCCTCTTCCCTTAGTCATCACTCCCCAGTCTCAGCATCCACTGCAACCCTAGGCAACCACTAATTTCTTTGCTATCACTATAGATTAGACTCTCATGGGCATTTCATACAATGGAAATGCAGTACATGGTGATTTGTGACTGACTTGTTTCACGTAATAATTTAAGGATTTATCCACACTGTAGCATGAACCAGTGCATCATTTGTTTTTGAGCTATATAATATTCTGTTTTTATGAATTTATCAGCTTTTATTTATCCATTCATCAGGTGAATGGCTATTTAGGTTATTTTCACTTTTTGGCTATTAGGAATAATGCTGTATGAACATTTGTGCATAAATATTTTTGCTTGAACATACTTTTATTTCTCTTGAGCATATACCTAGAAGAGGGTATATATGTTTAACCATCTGAGAAACTGCCAGACTGCTTTCCAAAGTGGCCGCAGCATTCGGCATCCCCATCAGCAGCATATGAGGGTTTCAATTTGCCACATCCTTGTCAACACTTGTTATAACCTCTACTTTTAATTATAGCCATCCTAGTGAATCAAAGTGTTATTTTATAGTTTTGTTTTATATTTCATTGATGGCTAATGATATCATATACCTTTTCATCTACTTATTGACCAGTTTTATATCTTCACTGAACTATTTATTCAGATCTTTTATTCCATTTTAGTTGTCATTTATCTTCTTATTATTGAGATTTAATGACTTTTTAGATATTCTGGGTTCAAGTTCTTAATCAGATATAAAATTTGAAAAAAGTTATTCCATTCTGTGGACTGTATTTTCACTTTTTTGATGGTATACTTTGAAGAATAATAGTTTTTAATTTGATGATGTTCATTTTATCTATTTTTTCTTTCATTGCTTCTGCTTTTGATGTCATATCTAAGAAATCATTGCCTAATTTACATTCACAAAGAGTTATGTATATATTTTCATCAAAGCGTTTATAGCTTTTAGCTCTTACGTCTAGGTATTTCATCCATTTACCTTTTGTACTTTATTTTTTATATGTTGATATCCAGTAGTTCCAGCCCAATCTGTCAAAAGATTCTTTTCCCACTGAATTGTTTTGGCATGCTTGTCAAAAATCAGTTGACCATAAATATTAGGGTTTATCCTGAACTTTAAATTTTGTTCCATTGATCTATATGTCTATCATTCTGTCAGTGTCACACTATCTTGAGTGCAGCAGTTTCATTTTAAGTCTTGAAATTGGAAAGGTGAGTCCTCCAATTGTCCTTCTTTTGCAAGGTTATTTTGGCTTTTCTGGGTTCCTTCAATTTCCATAGGAGCATATTAGGATCAGTTCATCAGTTTATGCAAAGAAACCATTATGATTGTAATAAGGATTATGCTGAATCTAGGGATCAATTTGGAAAATATTACCATCTTTACCACATTAAATCTTCTGATCAATAAATCTGAAATGTATTTCCAGTTATTTAGGTCTCTTAAAATGTCTTTTCGTCAAGTATGGGCACTAGTTTTAACCTACAGTGAACAAAAAATTGGGAAGACTACCTCCTAAAATTTACCTTCTGTTATAAAATTTGAGTTCAGTCAACAAGAGACAGTTTAGCTGTTATTGAAAATTAAATTAATTTCAAAAAATTTTTACAAAGTATTCCAAGTAGGGAGAAATCATCATAAAACTTAACTTTCACAAAGTATCTTAGACATGTGATAAACTTATGAAGTTAACTATTAAGTCTGTTTCCCTAATTAAATCATACAGAGCAGTAAGTCATTAAGAAAAACCATGGTTAGTAGAGTGCTCAGCCTATAATATACCTTTTAAAAAATGTTTTAGAAAACTAAGACCCTGAGAGAACAAATTGATTTATATATTACATAATCTAACATATTAATATATTATATAATGCATGATATAATTATGTACTATTATATGTTATATAATATATAGTAACATAGCATACATTATATAGTATATGTTAAAATATAATTATTATGTAATATATACATTATACATATAATATATAATATATTGTATAGTGTATATATTATACATTATAATTTGTATTATATGATATATAATCAGGATATCTATATATTCTGATGGCAGCTGGACTAGAAATAAAAGCCAGGTGTACTTATTTTGAATATAATGTTCTTGCTGCTATGGAAATACATTGTAATATAGTGGAATGAAAGTAGGAACAATGTTTCAATACCATTATAATTTACTTAGCTTTTCTTGAGTGTTATGGGGCTGCTATAAGGACTAATTGAAATATAATGTATAAAAACATTTATCACACTGAATATGAACAACAAATATGTGTTAATACCTAAATTTGAAATAATGGCTTGCAGGTTGCTAAGTTCAAGAGTCAATTTTGTGGTGTTTTTTTTGTTTGTTTTGTTTTGTTTTTTGTCATATTTTATGTATATACAGCATTTGACACAAATGACTACTTCCTCCTATTTGTAATTTTCTCTTGGTTTCTTAGACTACACATATATAAGTTTCTTCCAAATTATTGGTGTCCATTTCTCAGTCTCTTGTATTGTCTTTTCTTTCTACCAAAATTTTTAACATGTGAATACTCCCATGCTCAGTCTTTATTTCTCTTTTCTAATGACACTCACTCCTTTGATAATATCATCCAAACTAATTCATTTAATATTATGTATAGGATGATAATTTCCAAAATTTTAATAGACTTTCTCAGTTTTAGACTTTATACCCAATTCTTTAACAGACATTTTTACTTGAATTTATCATGAAAATCTAACATTACACATCCAGGTAGGATTCCTGCTAGACCACAAATCTGCTCTACTCACAGTCTTTACCTTCTCAGGTTATAGAAATTCCGTTCTAGTTGTG
Source organism: Hipposideros armiger (assembly GCF_001890085.2). NCBI lineage: Eukaryota > Metazoa > Chordata > Mammalia > Chiroptera > Hipposideridae > Hipposideros > Hipposideros armiger. Next base: position 120,935 of record NW_017731433.1, on the reverse strand, counting down.
TAGACCAAAAGCTTTGGAGTCCTTCTTGAATCGTCTGTTTATCACCTATTGCACATCAGAAAATCTATTGCCCCTATGTCTTAAATTGTCTTCAAATGTGAGCTCTTATACCCACTTCCATTACTAACACCCTGGTCAGATTCTCATTATTTCTCATTACACTTGCTGGTCTCCTAAGAGGCATCCTGGCCTCCATCCTTAGCCCTTTATATTGTTTTTTTTTCAACACAGGTGCAAGAGAGATGTGTCATGAGGAGATGCAGCTGAAGGAGTGCATCTAGTAAGCCCCATCGGTATATAGGCCAGATGCAGACTACATAATATTAAACTGTGAGCCTGATGACATAAATAAGTGAGACTTATGGGGATTTGGAGATGACAGTTTTATTTTGCATGTGAGAGAAATGGAAATATTGTGGATATAGCACACACCAGGCCAGGCTAAATGGTAAAATATGGTAAGCAACATGACTAACTACACATGTCCACTTGCAACATGATTTTCTTACTTTGCCCATCAGGAGATGGAGTTTATTTTCCCCACTCCTTGAATGCACTGGTCTTGCTTACTTAGACTAATAAAATACTATGTTAACAATGTTAAGTGATTTCCGTGGCTAAACCACCTACGGCTTCTTCTCTTGCTCTTATGGGATACTGGTCTTAGGCTTCCCTATATGAAAGCCAGTCTTGCCTATGGGAGGATGGGGAGCCACATGGAGGAGATTAAAGCCTTCCCTGTGGACAGTTAGCACCTACTGCCAGTGTTGTGAAAAGCCATGTTGGACTTTCCAGCCCAGCTACCCCACTCTCTTAATACAGGTGTATAAATAAGCCCAAGCAAAACCAACAGAGATGTTGCTGAGGAAACAAACGAAAACTTGGAAATAACAAGTTAAGGTATTACTTTAAAACACTAAGTTTGGGGGTGGTATGTAATATAGTGAAGGCCAATCCAACACCTGAATACCCTGGTTGAAATTGCAAACTGCTCTCTGATATCCATCATTACTTTTTTAATTCTATTTTTCTTAACACTAGTGACTTTTAACAAATTATATAATTTAATTATTTTTAATTTTTTAACTGAGCTATATAATTGACATATTTTATTAGTTTCAGGCATACAATAGTGGTTTGATATTTGTATATATTGCAAAATGATCACAACAATAATTCTAATTAAGATCCATCAACACGGATAGTTACACATTTATTGTGTGCAATGAGAACTTTTAATTACTGTTGTTAATTTTATTGTTTATTGTTTATCTCATCTACAAAAGTGTCAGCACTACAATAGCAGGCATTTTTATCTGATTTATCTAATGATGCATGACATATAATAGGGATTAAATAAATAAATGAATTAATAAATCTTAACTGTAATATAGTGTTAATATATTTAACATTTCTGGGAAAAGTATCAAAATGAGGTGCTTTAGCACCTTTGTAACAGTATCACTTCACAAGTAGAAAGTATATTTTTATCAAATTTTTTTTTAATATGGTTATGTAAATAATTTTTTTAAGGAAAATATTTTTAATTATTTAATTTATTATTTTAATTTAAATTCACTTAATCATATTTACAAAATAAAGTTGACATGAGTTACCTCTATAGGTTTATTATTATTAGTTGAGAGAATTATTAAACTCAGAGAAAGCTCAAATATGACAATCACTTTAGGGCATATTTTGCCTAATGGTTGGATACCTAAAAATCTGTTCAGATTTCAATGCAAGTCTGAGCAATCTTTCAAACCCAATACCTGCCACCAACTTCAAACTGTAAAGTAAGAATAGCTAGGTTAGAAAAAGGTGGTTTTTTAGAGGGAAATGTCAACGTGTTCTCATAGCTTTCAACATCAGTGGATCTCATATTTCAAATAGTGCCTTGTAATACCAGATTCCTGCATTTGTGACTAGCTAATCTCTCATTATTTTTCCTAGCACCTATCAAAGGATTAGTGTTTCCAATATAAAGAGTCCTCCATAGGGCTAATGTTGATTTCAGCCCTTTTTTCTGTTTTAGCCAATAATCTTATAGAAATGCTGAATATTTCCAGAGCTGTGATTTTTAGTTTCTCAATTGCTAAATTACTTATGAATAGATAGATTTTTCTTGCAATAAATATAAGATTTTGAACAACCCAACATAGGACATAATGCAAAATATGACTTGAAATATTGAAAAGTGAACACTATCCCACTCTTCCCACTGTGTAAATTACAGTATTCATATTGCTCAAGATTATACCACATCTTACAGTTTATATTTATCTCATTTGATTATCACCTGAACCTGTGAAGAAACAGATTTCATGAAACTTAAGTCGCTTTAAAAATAGTGTTTTAGACATATGGAGAAGCAAATCTGGCTCTAATAGTAATGCTGTTTTCATCACAATACACTCACTTCTATTGGCACTGAACGGTGATTTTGCAGTTTGGGTTCTCTGGAAACATATATAAGAATGAAGTGTGAACTACAAGATGTTTATTAAAAATAAACACGTGTGAAAGGAAGTGGGTGGGGGAAGAAACGGGATCGGGCATTGGAAGAGTCTGACATGGATGCAAACAGGACAAACCCCAGGCAGCCTGGCTGGGAGCTCAGAGAAAATGAGGACCCACTAAGGTGTCCCATATTGGGTCAAAATGGTTGTGCCTTTATACTCCTGCCTTTTTCAGTCACCAGATATGGCTTCACCTCAGGCTAGTTAGTTCTCCGTAGCTGAGGCAGACCCTGATGGATTTGATGCTGCAGACTGTAGGCTGACTGCACTTTTCACAGGCAGCAGGCAGCAAGTCCTTCCTGAAGGGGAACTTGGACTGCACAGCTCTGTGTTTGACACAAATGTTATAAAAAGAAACTGCTTCTTCCCTTATTCTCTCCTTTGCTCCCTATCTTCCACGTCCCAATCGTGGGCGTTTAGGGAGAAAGGCTATCTCTTAGAAACACCTTTAATTACATGTAAAGCCTATAAAATCGCGTATAGATTCTAAAAAGATAGATAAAAATAAAGAAGTTATTCAGGAAATAAACTGCAATAACAGGTCTTCATTTTCTATAGGATGTCAATGGGAAAAAAACCACCAAACATCTAGCCTAAGAGAAAGCTTATACGAGTTTGTTTGAGCCAAACTGACGACAATTGCTGGGAAGCAAAATCTCAACGGGTTGAGAAAATGCTCCGCAAAATGGCAGTTTGCAGTCATTTTACACATTAGAATCAAAGTAGGAGGGTTACAGAAAATCCGTTGGTGATAGATTAAGCAGGTGGGAGAAGCAGAGAAATCTCTGGGATTGGATAGAAGTAAATTGGAGAGACAGGAACTTCTTTTATATAAGTGAATACAAGGATAGTTAATAGTTTACTTTTTACAGCACATAGAGATGGTAATGAGGGGACAAGAATAACAATGAGGAATTTTATAGTTTCCTGTTCTGGTCCAGAAAAAGGGATTACTGACTAATTCCAAGGGCGTGTAATCCTAGATACAAAAAGGCAATAAACAGGCTCATTTAAGGTAAAGATTGACTTTTGTCAAGGAAGCTACAGACTAAAGATGTGACTTCCCACCATGGCCTACCTTAGGAATTTTTATGTGCATACCATCCTATGTGGCTGTTTTCAGGCTCCTGAGCTTGTCATGTTTAACCTTGTCCCTTTATAGTCCACAAGGAAATACTCCTAATCTCTTAATACATTCTAGTTAGCACACTGAACAATTCTCATCACTATCCTTGCTATATTTCATTGTAATTTTTTTCACCTTTTATGTCTTTAAAAGTTCATGAAGGCTAAACACCATGTCTTATTCTGTTTGAAATTCATAACACTACCATAACGTCTAGCACTTTTTAGGTCCTTGCTAAACGCTTTCTGAATGATTGTATACATATATCCTTTTTTCTCTGCAACCCTAACATCACTTTCTCATGCCATCTTTTCCTTCTTGACTGTGTAGATGGTTTAGTGAGAACACAGAAATGAAAAGAAACAGAATAGATATCAATATTTAAAATAATAAAATTATTTTGGTAATTCTACATAAAGACATTATGGAACTAGGTATTTATAGGTATTCAAACAATAAGTAACCATTTAGCAATAAAAACTTCAGGCTTCTCAAAGTAAGTGATTTCTATCAATTCTGCATTCCCTCAGAGAGTAAGTTGTTACTGTATCTTTATATTCCACAAGACAACTAGAATGTAAGAAACAGCAATAACTGGAACCTTACCACATTCCTCAAGAAAAAAATAATAATTTCAATATAGCAACGTTGAATAGAAAGCTAAAGAAAAAAGGTGAAGTATTGCTGAAGAATATAAAATTGGAAACCATTTACATTTCTAAAACAAAGGACAAATCAGAGTAATGTGAATTTCTTGACAACTTAATTTGAAGGTTTAAATTTGCTTCTACCCTAAGGCCATGTAGGTTTTCATTCTCCTGAATCAACATCACTATCTCCAGATTATTTTTACAGCATCACCCCAAACTTTCCCTTAATTTTATCCCTGTTTTATTCCTGCTACTTCACTGTATAGAGTAACTCTTTTGTTTTCATTTACTGACCTCTATGGTACAATCTTTGAGTTCTTTGATTTATAAATTTACTTGTCTCCTGTGATTATCTGAGTTAACTTCAATGTCCAAATTTATGAGTCAATTAAATTGAATCTTATTATAGTTGACCTCCTTAATATGTTTTGTATTTTTTTGACCTCCTTAGTTTTTCACTTTATGTTATGTCTGTGAGATCCATCTATGTTAATGTATTTAGCTGGAATCTATTTTTGAATATATCAAAATTTACTTCTCCATTGTACCATTGTTGGATATTGAGTTTCTTTCTGGTTTTTGCTGTTAATAGCAAAACTGCTTTGAATATTTTTTGCATATGGTTTGAATGTCATTTGTCCAAGAAATACTATAATTACACACACACACACACACACACACACACACACACACACACTCACAGAAATGAGTCGTAGGAGTAGGTGTCATTAAATGCATTAAATAATGGCAAGCTGTTTTCCAAAGTAATTGTAATATTTTACCCTTCAAGATGCAGATGTGAGATAACCTGTTACTCCACATCTATGCTAAAATTTGTCATTAAAGAACTTTTTATTTCCTCCTTTATAGTTGTGATATACTAGGTGGTATCTCATTGTGGTTTTAATTTCCTGATAAATAATGAAGGAGTATCTTTTGGTTTTCCTTTCCAATAAAATACCTACTCATGAATTTTGTTCACTTCCTATTGGTTGTTTACATGTAACTTATTCATTTATGGGGTTCTTTAAATACCTGAATACTAATCTTTTTTAGTATATGTATTTCAAATAAATATTTCCAGTTTGTTGAAATGACTTTTTACTCTTTTAATGTTATCTTTGAGGATAGATTTTCTTAATTTTGGGTAGTAAAATATGTCAATCTGTATTTCTTTAAATTTAAATTTTTATTAAATGTATTGGGGTGACATTGGTTAGTAAAATTATATAGGTTTCAAGTGTGCATTCCTATAATATATCATCTATATATTGCATTGTGTGCTCACCACCCAAAGTTAGTTCTCCTTATATCACCATATAGTTGACCCCTTTTAACCTCCCTACTACCCCTCCTACTTGCTAGACTCTGTTCACCACTAAACTATTGTGTCTATGAGTTTTTATTTGTTTGTTTGCCTTGTTCATTTGTTGATTTCAGTTTTATATCCCACATATGAGTGAAGTCATATAATTCTCAACTTTTTCTGTGTGACTTATTTCATTTAGTGTGATATTTTCAAGATCCATCCATGTGTCGTAAATGGCAGTACCTCATCTTTTCTTATGGCCAAGTAATATCCCACTGTGTATATGTCTCAATCTGTTTCTCTGTGATTAGTGATTTTTTTTTCTCTTTTTAAGTAAATTCTGTACCTCTCATAATTTAAAGTGATTGTCCTTTATTATACTTACAAAGGATGATTTCAACAACATCCTCCATTCCATCACATCATAATTTGTGATCTGTATCCTCACCTTGAATCTGGGTGGACTTGTGACTTTAAACCAATAGAGTATACCAGACATGATAATTTGTGTCTTCTGAAGCTGAGCTATAAAAAAAGATGTAGTTTCTACCATATGCTTTCAAGAATTTGGGGTTGGAATCTTGAGCCTCAAGCTCTCATGTAAAAACCTTACTACCCTAAGGCTATCAGGCTATGAGGAAGCCACTTAGAGAGGCTGCATGAAGGCAATTAGATTGACAACCCTAGTTTTCCAGTCACCCCAGCCCAAAAACATGATGCATGAGCAAACAAACCTTGACATTCCTTTTCTATTTAATCACTAATTCATTTATTTCTAAGTTCACTAATATCACACACTTAAAAATTAATTTAGCTTTCTAAGAAGTTTTTATGTTTTTATTGCAAGTCTTTCCATCATTTTCTTCAAGAGTTTCAGGTTATTTTTCACCATGTATATCCCCATATATTTTTTTATTAATATCATGTGTACAAAACAATGTAATAGTTATACATTTACAACCCTCACAAAGTGATAACCTCCTCAATCTACTATGCCTCTGACATCATATATTATCTGTTCTAATTCCATTGACTCTATTCCCTATGCTGTACCCCACATCCTGTGACTATGTATATCAATTAGGTTTGCTAACTTGCCACTATGCACTTACATTGGCAGCACTGTACAAACAGCTCAGTGAAGTTTCATAACCTTGGTATATCAGTGTCTCACAGCTGTGTTCATGTCAATATGTGGCAATGTCTTGCTGGGTGGCGTTCATTATTGCTATTGTGTGTTTTTGTGTGTGGTTGTGAGAATGTCTGAGCTTGAATTAGAGCAACAAACAAACAATAAATTTCTTGTTAAACTTAGCAAAAGTAAAAGTCAAATCAGGAACATGTTAGTCCAAGTTTATGGGGATAATGTCATGAAGAAAATGGCAGTGTACAAATAAACGTTTTTCTGAGGAGAGAGAACGTGTCACTGATGAAGAGAAGTCAGCTTGGCCATTAACGAGCAGAACTGACAAAACCATTGCAAAAATGTGTTGACTTGTGTATCAAAATTGTTGGCGGAATGTGAGAAGCATAGTAGACTGAGTAAACATTGATAGAGAAACAGTTAGGAAAATCTTAACTGAAAATCTTGTCATGAGAAAGGTGTGTGCAAAAATGGTCCCAAATGAGCTTACCGATGAGCAAAAGCAAAGGAGAGATGAAGTCTGCCAAGACCTTTTGGAGAGGCAAGACGATATTTTGGGCCGTGTTATCACTGGTGATGAAAATAGGCGTACCAATACAACCCTGAAACAAAGCATCAAAGTGTACAATGGAAGTCAGCCAATTCACCACCAAAAATATTCCATCAGTCCAAGTCAAGAGTCAAAACGATGTTGCAAAACTTTTTTGATATCAGAGGGATTATTTATTATGAATTTGTACCAACTGGACAAACAATTAACCAAGTTTACTCTTTGGAAGTGCTCAAAAGTCTGCATGAAAAACTTAGATGAAGACAACTGAACTTTTCACCAGCAATTCATGGCTCTTGCATCACGACAATGCGCCAGCTCACACGACACTGTCTGTGAAGCAGTTTTTAGCCAGTAAACAAATAACTGTACTGGAATAGCCTCCCTACTCACATGATCTGGCCCCCAATGGCTTCTTTCTTTACCTGAAAATAAAGGAAATATTGAAAGGAAGGCATTTTGATGACATTCAGAGCATCAAGGGTAATATGATGACAGCTCTGATAGCCATTCCAGAAAAAGAGTTCCAAAATTGCTTCAGAGGGTGCACTAGATGCTGGCATCAGGGCATAGCTTCCCAAGGGGAGTACTTCAAAGGTGACCATAGTGATATTTAGCAATGAGGTATGTAGCACTTTTTCTAGGATGAGTTTGTGAACATAATTTTCAGCCTTGTATATTTAATTACATTCCATATTATCCAACGGGAATTTTGGGGCCTTCCTAGGACTGGACACCCTGGAATTAAGACTCAAACCTTTCTATATTGAGTCTTCAGTAATTCAGGTTCAATTATAGGTTCAGTTTTCCTACCCCAATACTGATTCCCACAGAAGTTTCTGTTCCTGGCCTTTTGCCCCAGTAAATTGTGACTGTCTTTATCAGTCACTCCAAGGTCTGCGGTAAAAATTTGCCTTGTTATTTCAGTTCCCTGATTATGAACTTTAGGGAGTTGCTGTTTTTCAGTTTATTAGCTATTTCTTGTTGTGAAGATTGGAATGACTACTTCCGAGCACCTCACGTACCAAGCTGGAAAATAAAAGTCGCTTCGTTCACTTTTATTGCTGAATTTTAACATTCCATTGTATGGATATCAGATCACAAAAGATTTCTAAGTCTTAACAATTGGCTCTTTTCAATATATAAGAACCTCAGCTTGCATTGGAGAAATATTTAAAACTAAGCATCAATTTTTTTTTTAAGATTTTTATTGGGGAATTGGGGGAAGGGGAACAGACAAGTTGCTGTCCTTTTGTTCTTCAGTCTAGTTGTGGAGGACGTTGCTTCACTGGCCCAAGTTGGCACCATCATTGCTCTCTTCCTGGGCGAGGCAGATCAGTCACTGGCTTCTGGACGGCCGCTCACTGTGGCTGCTAGCCGCTCACGCTGGCTGCTGGCTACACACGGTAGCCCATGGCAACCCACTGCAGCAGGGGCTGCAGCTTACGCCATCACCTGCGACTCAGGCAGCCCAGCTCCAGGTTGAGCTGTTGTTCAGCACCTTAGCTGTAGAGGGCAGTGTCACTGGCCCTCATATGTGGGATCCGAACTGGGGACCTCTGGCGTCCCAAGCCAGTTCTTAACCATTGCACCACTCGGCCGGCCCAGCATCAATATTTTTTAATTGACACATTAGAGTACATTAGCTGCAAGGTATACTGACTTAGTGCATTTTTCACTGTCCTCTGCTCCAGATTAAAATTTTGGAAATGATTAATCACTACTGGGTCAGAGAGTAGAAACAAACAAAGAAACAAACAAACAAATGAAAAAACTCTAGTCTTGAGGGATTCTGTGTCCCAACAAAGCTCATCTGGTAAGGGATTTCCCAAGTATAGCAAAGGGTTAAAATATTGTTTAGTCTAAATTAAAAATAAAATGTAATTGCCTAGTATCCATACACTTTACTCCCCTATATTCTGTGCAATACAATTTGGGCCATAGGTTTATATTCTGGCCAGCATGATATACTAGGAACTAATGTATGCCACTTCCAGTCCTGCCCACAAAATTCCTTGGTCAGTAATGCTTGCAATCGTGTTCCTATTGGCAGCAAGTTTGGGGACCACATGTTTAAGATTATAGTGACACAAGGATGGAAGAATGATGAATCCCTGAGATACTGATTGAAGGAGAGCCACTAAAGAAGGTCAAGTGACCTTAATTAAACTATGACATAAGCAAGAAATAAACTTGAATATGATAAGCCAAAAAGAGATTTAGGGGCTTATTTTTCATGGAAGAATAGTTGGGCTTACTCTAATATGTAAAACATGACAGTGCATGAAGAAATCCAAGGTTTAAAAAACGATAGGATAAACGAAATGTTGTAAGCAGGAAAGAAAAGAAAATAAACCTTGGTGTCTCAACTATTTGGCAAGGAAATTTCACTGAATCCTCCATAATAGAAATGATGGATTCCATTCAACTTGACACCCTCTTGGATATAGTAATGACCTAAGGACACACGATTTATATAATTGCTGATGGAATTTGGACACTTGGGAAGAGCAGTAGCATGGTTGAGGGACAAATCTTGCATAGCCTTCATGACTTCTTTGTTAATATGTCCATTACATGCTAGGGTGGCTAGGGAAAGGATACTCATTTTCACAAAGTAGGCAATCATGTTATTATAAATTGCCTCCTCCTTGTAAGAGCTTAGAGGGGATATTCACTTGTGGAGTTAATATTCTCCTAATTTGGGCTGGGTGCCTTTGGATGTGCCCACATTTATGCCTAGGTGAGTCATTTAACACCTATTTTGTATTAAGTTGCTCATGTAACACAGCCTTTTGGAGTGCCATGGTCAAGTTCTTAGTCTCTACTAGGGCCTAGTGGCAAATCAGCAGCTCTTCTTAAAAGGAGTATATTTACTTGCTAAAGAGAGATTGATTCTGCTCCCAAACCACAGACCCTCTGCTATGATTGTAATTCTCCTGTTGGGGTTTGCCACAAGATCAATAAACTATCTTGATCTTTCACAGACACTCTGCACATTTCCTATTCTGTCTCTTTCTGTCAGCCCTTTCCAACTCCTGAAACCTGTCTATTGTGCACTCTGGGATTCACTGTTCTTAAGAATAAAACCCTTTAATTCTCAATCTATTCTCCAAACACTTACTTCCTCCTCCAGTGAAAACCCAGCTCTCCCTGAGAATATTGCTTATTCTGCAGCATTAGAAAGTGATTTTCTCCCATGCACTCGTACATACCCCAGCACTGGGAGGAAGTTGGGGAGAATAGGGGGGAGGAGGGTAAATATCCTTTTTGCTTCCTTTGCTGATTTTAGAAAATTTCCTTCTCTGCTCCCTAACAACACCCAAAATTGATTCCTATATATCAGATTGCCATCAACCCTAATTGTTGCAGTTATCTGCCAATGCCTAGAACATTGCCCCTTGCTTCTTCCCCTTCTGGCCCACAGTAATTATTGCCAAACACACTTCTATCTTAATTCTCCACTTATTTTGTCTTCTAATCTACATTAAGCACTAATTTTACCTCACTTTCCCTCTCTCTAGATCACTCACCTTAATGTCTCAGCATTAACACTCTTTAGCCAGACCAAGACAATTTTATCCTACCACATTTTCACTATCTCTCAAATATTTGATTTTCTAACTTCTCTTATTAGCCATGTTGAATTTTTTGGCTAATAATGAATCATTTTCTTGATAAATCTTTGACCTCTGGAGATGTCTCTTGCTTTTCCTTATTCTCAGCAACATTACAACTTTATAGAGGCTACCATGTTTATTCTATAACAGTGTTTGGGCTACTTAACTTGGTTGGACAAAAATATCCAAGGACAAAGAAGGGCATTTATTTCAAAGTCATGGTAAGAAATAACACAAGTTGATCTTTAATGCTGAAAAACAACCATTATTCTTCCTTTTTTTTTTAAAGTTAGTTTTCTCTTCTCAATACCCCATTTTTCACTCCCAGGAAGATATATCTATGAAGTTTGACAATTACATTTGCAAACTTATTCTAGAAAGAGTGCTACATACCATATTGCTGAATATCACTACAGTCACCTTTGAAGTACTCCCCTTGGGAAGCCAACGCCTAGTCCACCTTCAAAGCAATTTTGGAACTCTTCTTCTGGATTGACCATCAGAGCTACCATCATATTGCCCTTGATATCCTGAATGTCATCAAAATACTTTCCTTTCAATATTTCCTTTATCTTCAGGTAAAGAAAGAAGCCACTGGGGGCCAGATCAGGTGAGTAAGGAGGATGTTCCAATACAGTTGTTTGTTTACTAGCTAAAAACTCCCTCACAGACAGTGCCATGTGAGCTGGTGCATTGTCGTGATGCAAGAGCCATGAATTGTTTGCGAAAAGTTCAGTTCGTTTTAGTCTAACTTTTTATTTTATTTTATTTTATTTTATGATTTTATTGGGGAACGGGAACAGACAAGTTGCTGTCCTTTTGTTCTTCAATCTAGTTGTGGAGGACGCCGCTTCACTGGCCCATGTTGGTATTATCATTGCGCTCTTCCCAGCTGAGGCAGATCGGTTACAGGCCATTGGATAGCTGCTCACAGCAGCTCATGGCAGCTCTTGCCGGCTGCTGGCCACTCATGGTAGCTTATGGTAGCCCACTGCAGCCCCACTACAGATTAGGCCGACACTGGCCACTCATGGCAACCCAGCTCCAGGTCGAGCTGTTGTTCACCATCTTAGCTATAGAGGGAGCAGCGTCACTGGCCCATGTGGGATTCAAATGGGTGATGCTGCTGCTCAGAGTTCGTGCTCCCAAGCACTCTTAATCAATGAGCCCCTCGGCCGACCCTACTCTAACTTTTCCACACAACCTTTTCAGCACCTCCAAATAGTAAACTTGGTTAACTGTCCTGTTGGTACAAATTCATAATGAATAATCCCTCTGATATCAACAAAGATTAGCAACATCATTGTGGCTCTTGATTTGGATTGATGGAACTTTTTTGGTGGTGGAGAATTGGCTGACTTCCATTGGGCACTTTGATGCTTTGTTTCAGGGTCATATTGGCACACCCATGTTTTATTACCAGTGATAACACAGCCCAAAACATCGTCTTATGTCTCCAAAAGGTTTGGTAAACTTCAACTCTCCTTTGCTTTTGTTCATCAGTGAGCTTCTTTGGGACCATTTTGCACACACCTTTTTCATACCAAGATTTTCAGTTAAGGTTTTTCTGACTATTTCTGTATTGATGTTTACTTGGTCTGCTATGCTTTTCACAGTTGCCGACGATTTTGATGCACAATTCAATGAAGTTTTGCAATGTTTTCATCATTTCCGATCGATTTTGGCCGCTCTCACCTCTCTTAATCAGTGACATATTCTCTCCCCTCAGAAAAATGTTTAATCCATTTGTACACTGCTGTTTTCTTCATGGCCTTATCTCCATTAACTTGGACTAACATGTCCCTGATTTCACTTCCACTCTTGCCAAGTTTAACAAGAAATTTAGGGAAGAGAGACATGGTGGGTTATCATTAAATATTTTGTATAAATGATTAAATATTTATCTACCATGTAAATGCAAGGGACTGGCAACAAATATGTCCCTGACTCTTTTCCTCTCTGTTTCCACAAGCTTGCAATATGGTGTGAGTCCTTATATACTCTCATCAAGAAATAGATCCTATTTCCCCATTGTTAGCCTATGGAGGGGCTATATGCCTTGTTTTAACAACAACAACAACATAAGAGCATAGGCATCTGTCATATGCTAGTTCTGAACCTAGGCCTCAAGAGGCACTTTATGTAGTAACTCCCTTTCTTAAGATTACTATGAGAATAAGTCTAAGAAACTTGTTGGAGGATGAGATATAATGTGTAATGGGGCCAGCTCATCCTAACTGAAGCCAGTAGACATCAGCCAGCCCTTAGCCTACCCATTAGATCACTAAAGAAATGTGAACTAGAGCAGGAAAAATTAGGCAAACCCACTTCAAACTCTATTTCAGGGATAAATATATTATGCATTGTTTTATGCTACTGAATTTAGGTGTGGTGTGTTTCACAGCATTATAAAGACAACAGATACAACATATTTTGTTAATGACTGTGAATAGTATTGCTGCAATATGATTTTGCGCCTTAGCTCCCTTTATCTTTGCTGAAGTATATTTGCCTACATTTATACTCGGCTGCCTAAATTTACTTAATTGCAAAGTGGAGAGTAGAGTAAATTGAATTTAGGTGCAAGTTTATTGAAATGTTTACTGAAAAGTAGAATGGCTTTAATTTCACTACTGTAAGTGTAAGAAACACATTTATTTGTTTTTCAAGTTGAGATGCAATATCCTTTCCTAATATAAAGGAACTCTACATAAAAGTATAAATGTGGCCACCCTACAAAGGCAGGGTGTACCCTCAAGTATCTCTGGTTTGCATGTCAAGACTGATGATACCACACATATTAAGAGAGTAAGAACAGGCTTATTAGTCACATAATGGGGTTTTCATGGGAGGGTACGGCAGCTCCCAAAGAGATGGAAAAATGTCTTGAGAGCACAAGGAAAGGAGCTTGGTTGGGTATTTTTAAAGGTGGTTAGAGTTGGGGCCAGGTGATGTTTCCTATGCATGGTTTGCATTTCACACTAGCACCAAAGGAAGGAAGAGCCAGGCTTTCCTATCAACATGTCCATAGGTGAGGCAGAGGACAAGAGGGAAATAAAAGGTTTAAAAGCAGCTAGCAGTCAAATATCAAAAATGAATGGAGAGTCTTTATTAGAATTCATCTCTGATGCGTGCCTGATGACTGAAACATGCTATGTTACGTTTAACTAAATTTGAGCTTTCTAAAGTAAACTTTTATGAAAAGAGGTGAAAGTTCTATTGAATGCCTTGCTCAGGAGCCTAGCATTGTGTATGCTGAGAATTCTAAGAGTGCCTAATTCACTATCAGTGATGTCTGAGAACTCTGAAAAGGGTCAGTAAGGAGTGTCTTGATGAGGTCTTGTAATTTGGCTCCTATCATAAGTGTGGAGATATGTGTGACCTTTATATTTTAGATATCTATGAGGCAAGAGGTTTTAGAGTTATTTATCCCAATGGCGCCACCTTGGTAAAGAATTGTTATTGTTACCATTGGTTGACTAGAGAGACAGACTAAAGGAAAAGGTGATGTTTAAAAGCTGTCAGAAGTTGAATATCAAAAGTAAAGTCAGTTTATTATAATAAAGTTAATAAAATTTTATTTATGAGAGATCTGCCATTAATAGCTATATACCTACACCTACTTCTAAAGAAGTAAAAGGTAGAGAAATAAGGCTGCAAAAAACATAAAGGACATATGGGACAAAAGAGAGAATGACAATTATTGGGGGAAAAAGGAAAAGCAGAATTTATAGCTGATGGCTACCTTGCATGACACTCTAGTTGCAAATCCTAATACCATATAGCAGCATAGAACCCCGGAATTACATGCTCAGTGTGGCAGAAAAGAGTTTAGAAATGTAAGAATGGCTGGGAATTAAGACAAAAAACCCTAGATGAAAGAGTACCATAGAACAACTGAAAAGATGAGACTTAAAATTTGTGTATATACCTCCTAAATGCTTCATTGAACCCTTAGGTATAAATTCCCTGGAGAGACCCCAGAATTTTTCTTCCTATAAAAAACAGACACAAACCAGAGAGCAATCTACTCTTAAAATAAAGAGCTGCTCTGTAAAAGCTTTGCAAGTTTGCTGCTTTGTTGACAGTGCATTTGTGAACCTATGAGCACATCCAGGAGCATAATTGCTCTGAGTTCTCAGAGGACAGAGCACACAGATGGCAGAGAAGCTGGAAATCCAGATGAAAAACCCCAGAAGCAAAACAATCACAAATAGGTGAGGCCAAAATTTTGAATATAAACTCTGCCCAAATTATCTGTGTAGACATAGAGAAAACCTTTGGGAGCCAGCCTAAAAAAAAAAAAAAGCAGCAGCTAGAATCTGAAAGAACTGAGAAGAGATTTCACATTACAGGTGAAATAGAGTTTTCACTTTGAGTCCAGGCAAGTTAATTGTCTATTACAAGAAAAACCAACCATTATTACAAGAATAAAAGAGAATTCAAAATTGGTACCTGTGTTACTGCAATGTCCAGCTTTTAGCCAAAAATTACTAAACAAACAAACAAAGGAAAATATCCATATGCGGTGTGGGAAGCAGTTTATAGAAGTAGATTCTGAAATGTTCCTACTGTGAATTTAGTTGAGATTTCAAATCATCTATTATAAAAATATTCAATAATTAAAGGAAATTATGTATATTCACATATTATAAATATACAAAAATAATTAAAGAAAAATATAATCTCAATGAGGGGAAAGAATAATGAAACAAAAGAAAAAATGGAAAGCTGTAAAGATGAAAAGCACAATATGTAAAATAGATATTCTCTAAACAGAACACTTTAAAAATTGCAAAAAAAATGCATGAATTTGACCATAAATCATTAGAAATCATCTACTCAAACAACAAAAAGCCAAATTTATTTTTTCTGAAAACAACTAGGTTTCAGAGACATATCTAATGGTTCAAAATAGGCCCAATTTAGGTACTTCAATAAGAAGAGAGAAATAAGTACACAAAATAGTTGACAAAATCGTGGTTAAAAATATCACAAATTTAGTAAAAGACCTTGAATTTTAGATCCAGGAATGTAAATGAAACCCAAGTTGTATAAATGATAAGAAAAAAGTGGTTAGGCACTTCATAGTCAAATTGTTCAAAGCCCAAGTTGGAGAGAAAAATCTTGACAACAGCCAGAAAAAAATGATTCATTACATAAAGAGTGAACAATGGGATGATTGAAAGTAAACTTTTCACTTAGAAACAATGGATACCACAAGATGTTTAAATGACATATGTGAAGGGCTGAAATAAAAAATAGAAATTGTCAGTGGTCCACAGTCATAGGAATTATTTTGACCTACTTCATCACTACTCATCAAATCAAGTTCCTTCACAGACACAATAAGTCTTTTACTTTAAAAATCAAACAAAACCAAACTGTTCCTTTTTCCTGGAAAAAAAATGCACACCCACCATTTGCGAAATATAGACAATTCTTTCCTTAATACTATAAGAAATTTTCTAAAAGTAAAACATAAACTTATTAGCACAGTTATCCTATTGAAACCTATTCAAATAATTTCTTTAGTTTTTTGTTATATTAATATATCATTTTGTGATAGATCTGTCAGAAAGCTACTATATTAAACATTAACTGTAAAAATTAGATTGAGAACAAAATCTTTGGGTTTGGGTTGTAATTATTGTAGTGCTTAATAGTTTATATATATAGCCCAGAAAAAAACTGGAAAACTAAATTTTATTTCTGCCTCCTCATGCCATATAAAAACTTTGCTTGAATGAAGATTTTTTTGTATTATTCATAGTAAACAAATAATCCCATTGAGTTATTTTTTCTATTTATAAGATAAAGAAAAATTCTTAGAGTGAATTAAGCAGCATTTCCATCTTCCATGGCTCCTAGCCTGAGCTGAAATAATCTAATCTTTCAGGATATTTTGCTGCTTTAAAAAAAATTTATGGCATACATTTTAAGTGACACTGCCTATTACAATTTTTATCTTCTTAAAAGCATCAGAGTGTATTTCTTCTTAAGAAATGACAAATGACAGGGACTCTACACGTATTAACTTTTGCCTCTCCCCCTTTTTTCTTATGGGATGATAAAATTCTAAAGAATCAAATGAAAACTATAATCTGTTTCTTGACATGAGATGAAATAATGGAACCTTAAAGTTTTAAGAATATTAAGTTGATTAAAGAGAAATGATCTCATTTGAAGTCACAAGACAAAGGAATACAATAAATTGCTGTTATATTTGGAAAATTTATTCATAAGTAGAAATTACATAACAGAGAAGTTATACAGCTTAATCTACTTTGAAAATGATAAAATTATGTTCAAATGACAGTCATGACTTATTGTCATGGTCTCCTAATTCCTAGACCAAAATATGTTAATTTTTATTATTATTTTATTATTATTTTGGTGAAGGTACATATTCCTCTATCTGTTGATGAAAATTTAAGAAGAGTCTTATAATTGACATAGATTCTCTCAGGTAATAGCACTCTTCTGATTTCTTAATGTTACAAACTCTGTCTCAATTTTATAATTAAAGGGCAAAGTCCAAAATGTGTTGATGTTCAAGGGTAAGATTTGTTCTGCCTTTCCCTCATGCTGATTGTCTTTTTTTTTCCCCGCAGTTCTATCCCCATTGGCTAGCTCTAAGTGTTTAAGATTAAAGGGGAGGGTTCTGTGTGGTAGGCCCAGGGAGTGAGATGAAACTCTTCTGGTCTGACTTTATGGCTTCAGACTTACTGGGCATCAATATGGTGAAAATCTATGAGACTTTAGAGGTGCTTATGAGTTGTCAACTGCAAACATTTAGTTCTGATTCATGTAAATGAGCAATTTACTTTTTGCTTCAGCTAGTCTTTCAGAACCTCTCCTGGGCTCCAGTGTTTCTTCGTCCTAGTACACATTTGTTGTAGGAATCCCTTTGCCTTCTGTCAATCATTTTCTTGGGCAGTATGTTTACCAGCTCCGTGCTACCTTTTTTCTCGCTGAGCCACTTTTGGCTAAGAGAAAATTCATGAACATCCCTTGCCCTGATTATCCTTGAAAGCACCATCCTCTCATGGCACAGCCACATCTATTCTGCCATGTTTGCAAATTTGGGGGAGAGTCAGGCACTATCCCATCTATTTTCCCAATGTGTGAACATTCCCGTCTCTCTGAGTGACCCCCCATTAAAACAAAAATCTCCTGACTAAGTTTGAGGAAGGAGGTAGAATGTGTCCCTCTTCTACCTCTTCGGGGCTCTGTGAAGGGAAGAGAAGATGGGGTCATGGCCTCCTCAGAGCCCTCCAACTCTCTTTAAAGAAGTGTCACGTACATCCTCTTATCCTTTCTCTCCGCTCTGATTTCTTTTTAAATTTGTGATATGGCTGAGAGGTTTAAGAAACATGGAACTGATTTCTAGAAATGTCCTTTGAAAATGTGACTGTACTAATCTCTATTTGGAATTTCATATGCAGTTTATCTTTCTGTCCTGATTGAAATTGAAATTTTAACATAATGTAGCAATATTATAATGCTGATATGATCATCTTGCAATGTATTGTCTTATAATTTTAAGGTTTTTTATTTGTCCAGATTACTAAAAAAGTGGAAGTCACAGGCCAATAATTTAAAAAAAATTAAGGATCTCAATACATATTATAGAATTACTTTCCACAAACATTGTATAAACTGTCATTTCTACCATTTGAGAGTACTCAGACAAAATATAGTAATACCTTGGTTTGCAAGCATAATTTGTTCTGGAAACAAACTACTCATATTCAAGACATCGCTCGTTTGCCAAGTAAAATGTATTAGAAATGTTTACTCATCTTGCAGAACACTTGCAAACCAAGTCACTCACAATCCAAGGTTTTACTATATAGCATTTTATTATAATTAAATTTCTTTATTCACTGACAATATAAAATTTGTAGGACAAATTTTTTAACATTCACACACATGTATATATGTATGTATGCATACATGGGTATGTGCATGTACATGTATGTGTATATATATTAGAATTTAATTAAATAAAATTCTCTTTTAAATCAGTGGTATATTATTTATTAGCACGTTATCCCTGAAAAATTCCACACTAGATATTGCCACAGCTTCTTCTACCTAGTTGGGTGAAGCTGACACTTCACCACAGGATTTAATGAGATTTAAACAGGGAAGAACTAGAAAATTCTAAGTATATTACAGATCCAGAAAGGAGCCATTCTGTGATTCAAGAAATTCTGTGAAATTTTATGACAAGCTGCAACTTTAAGAGAAAATTGATCAAAGGTGTTTTCATTTATTCCTTACCATAAACTCTAGGGGGAGAATGTATATTCGTATTTTATAAAATGTAAACGAGTTCAGAAAATGACGCTGACTTAATTTGAAGACAGACTCTTTTCTAGCTTAATTATCCACGTTTATGGTAAACATTTATATGAGATATTCCATAGTAATGATTAGGGTTATCTCCCTCTCCAGCAAGATTTCAGTGTTGTAAAGTTCAAGCTTTCTACTTAATCTCCTTGGAGAAGATTTGCTTAAATTCCAGAGTACAAATGCAGTGTCTCTCTTCAGAGATGAGGATAGGTAGTTCACTGAATTAGAGTTTCCTAAATTCAGACTTTCTTTACTGTAATGTGGCACACTGCATGCACCTTTATGGAATCAGCTTGTGGAGTTTGGGGCTCAGAAAACATACATGATCTATTGCTCTGACTGCTGCCTTTGCGGTAAGTAATAATTTATTTATCTCTGACCCAGAGTTCTTGTGTTTTCTGTCAGTAACACACTCATACACACACACACTAACACACTTGTGTATACGTGTGCATTTGTAAGTATGGGTAATTACTATGAATTGGGTAACTCTAACATTCAAATTATTTCAAATATAAAGGATTATTTGCAGAGGCTTATTAGTGGAATAAATACAACTGAGGATACAGCCAAAAGAGGTCAAGAGAAATGTCCTAAACCAGAACACATCCTAGGATTGTAAATAACGTAAAAACAAAACAAAAACAAACAAACAAAGTCATACAGTGTGAAAAGAAAGAAACAAAACTCTGTATTTTGCTGAAAATATATCTGAATACATTGAAGATTCCAAATATTATAGAAAAAAGCTATTACTACTAATGATTTAATTTATTATGTAGGCAGGAGACAAGGTCCATATACCAAAAATCGATTGTATTTCTACATACTAGCAGTGAGAAAGTAGAATGTATATACGTAGACCTAGAAATGCAGAAATAGGCAATAGAGTAAAAGATACCTAATGCTTTTTTTTAACAAATTAAGAATGATGTGAGAAGTGGAAGAGAAAACAAGTTGGACAAGTCATTGAAAAATGTTCTCTTTTTAGGGTATCTAAAAAGACTCCTAGGATCTGAGAGAAGGCATCAACATTTTGCATTAACAAAAGCAGAGGAAATGGGGAAGGAAGAGAAGGGAGGATAATGTTCTGGGAATATGTAACACATTGGTCAGATGTTTTATTTGACTTCTGTCACACTCAGGTCACAGTCCAAAGATGCTGCCTATGAAGAGCTGATGAGACTAAAGGCTGGGTCTCTGCGTGATCTTAACAGCAGGTGAGAGAGAGTCCAGTTTCTTCACAATAAAGTTCTGCCGAAAAGTTTCACTTTTCTAAACAGACTTTTGAAAAAAATATCCTTTTTACATACATGTCCTTTAAATGGACTAAAAATAGTTAGGATCTTTCCTGAGGAGTGAAATCCTTAACTATACCCGTGAAGCTATGATGTTTTTCAGTCTAATTTCTGAGGTAACGCCTCCCCTCTCCCACCATTCTTTCCATATCATGATAAAATGTGTGTTGTGTGTACTATTTGTATATAGATGACACTTATATATGAGTATCAGTGTGTGTCGGGGAAAATTATTATTGTAATAATTATCTGTGTAGATGGAGCAATTCTGTTTCCTCAGTGTATTTATGAAATGTGTCCCTTGGTTTGCAGCCACATTCTTAATGTTCCAGTCTCCACCTTTTCCCCTTGCATTCTTCCTGAAGGTAAAACACTTACAAACAACTATTTGGCTCTTCAGTGCCACCCGCCAGGCTGATGTATCTGAGGCCTTGTTTCCCAGCAGGTCCCAAGTAGGTATGTTTTTAGAAGTTGTGCTTCAGTGAATCCTTAAGATGTTCCTATGCCCTCTCTACTTTCCAAACAATAGCTATAGAAAAGAAGCATCTTTATTCTTGGTGGTATGCCAACATTGAATATTGTGGAAATCCTCTCTCTGAAGAAACTTAAAAAAATTCATAATCATTAACATCTAAATCTTATTCTAGAATTTAATTTGTCAGTAGAGACATATCATCAGAATTCTATTTATGTTACAGTGGATTCTCAAGTAGGTGTTTTTTTTTAAATACCTCTGTTTTTAAAGAGTACATTTAGATAAAGAATAAAAGTTAAACCAAAATGAAAAAGCATTATCAGAATTATTGAGAAAATAATGCTTTGAATGCAACATTTCTGAATATTTCTGAGTCCATGACTTGAGTTTTTTGTCAGTGGGTTATCGCCCCATCAACTATTTACTTCTACAGCTGGCTTCCTGCTCATACACAAAATTAGAGTGGTAGTGAGTGACCCACACCTTCAGTTGTCTCAGATATCAGACACAGAGGTCCAAACTGGGAGGAAAGAATCAAACTGATGACCAAAATATGAAAACATTTACAGTAAGTGACAATATGTTGCCATTAATATTTGTTTGTCCTAGCCTCAGGCAGAACCATTCCTGGAGTCCCTATCAGAAAACCATTTTGCATCAGAATAAAGTCCTTGGTCTTTTCCTCGGGCTACCAGTCACAGTTATAGAGGTAAATCAGTAAAAAAAAAGTCGTAATCTCAAAATTGCAATCATTTGAAAACTCTTGCTAACCATCAAGATTTCAAGAATAAATAGATGTATTGTTTGTTAGTTATGCACCTAACTAAAAACAAAAATAAGAAACAATATCAGAGAAAAGCTTTTTGGCTTGCCCAAATGCTGTGACAAATACTGTGACCTCTTGGGCCATGGTTTTGAAACAAACTTCTAGGAGGGTAGATTTATTAAACAGATGGTTATAGAAAGGTTTACATGAGTCTGTGAATTTCTTAAGCCTAATCTTTTTTGGAGAGTATGTGTATTTGTACATTTTTCTTAAGGCAAATTCCACAGTTTTCATGAGATTCTCAAAGAATCTGGTTCCAATGAGAATAATGTTCATTCTCTTTCTCTCTGTCTCTCTGTCTGTCTGTCTCTCTCTCTCTCTCTCTCTCTCTCTCTCTCTCTCTCTCTCTCTCTCTCTCTCTCTCACACACACACACACACAACTCATACTGGTTTAAATAAATAAATATATATGTACACAAACATGTATAAAATATGCACAGTTATATGAATATGCATGGTTATAAGTATCAGTAACTATAGTCCATCTACAAAGCACTACCATGTTCCTGAGACTGGACTAGAACGTCACATTTTTTTCTTGAAATAAATTGCCAAAATAGCCTAGAGCTATAATTTTTATGTTCCAGTTTCACAGACTTGAAAATTGAGACTAAGAAAATTTAATTATTTGTTCACTATCACAAAGCTAGCAAATGCTAAATCTGACTGCAAAAGCTATATTTATTTTGCTTTCAAAAAAAATGTATGTAAAGCCATGTTCTGGCTAACCCCACGTACCATGCATGTAAAATGATCAGCAAAGCAAAGTGCACTTGAAACATGTATATACTAAATAGCATAATTAGAATTACACAACTTATATTTTCATATTTAAACACATAAAATTATAAAAAAGTACACCTTTAAATTCTAATTTTTAAAATTTTATAACCATTATTTTTTGATAGCTTATCATGCATTAGGCACTGGGTTAAGCACTTTGCATATATTCAACTTTAATTACAAATCTATGAATGGTCTTGTTTCTTCCATAAATAAATAAATGAAGTCTTAGAGAATTTAAGCAATGTTTTGATAATGGTAATATTATTTCCATTTTACAGATAAGAAAACTGAAGTAGACAATAATCAGTAACTTGACCAAACACACAGTTTTTAAGTAATAAAATTGAGACAGAAACCCATGTCTATCTAATTGCATAATATGGGACTGAACAATTAATATGTAAGAATACAAACTAATGAAATAATCCATAGGCTCTGTAGCCAGACTATCAGGTTTAGAGTCTGATTATTTCATTGGCTAGATGAGTGAGTTTGGTCAGTCAATTTACATTTCTTCTTAAATTTGATCATAATAAAAATGAGAATATTGACAATACCTAGCTCATAGAGTTGTTGTGATAAACTCTACATGTTAA
The DNA here is from genome assembly GCF_001890085.2 of Hipposideros armiger. Lineage (NCBI taxonomy): Eukaryota > Metazoa > Chordata > Mammalia > Chiroptera > Hipposideridae > Hipposideros > Hipposideros armiger. The sequence goes on along the minus strand of NW_017731433.1, from coordinate 97,673 downwards.
TTTGTATAAATTACTTAGAAAAATGCTTACCACATAATTGGCACTCGATAAATTAACATTTTAACACTTTATCATCTTTGCCATTATTATTGTTATTGTATCATGTTGTTATTTTATTATTATCTTCTCTCATTTTCTGTATGAATTTGTGGTAAAATAAGGCAATAAGTTGAAAAATATCACCTACAAACAGCCTATTGTTATAAAACATAATGGGTTGTTTTAATTCAGACTGCTGTAACAAAATATTATAAACTGGTTTTTCAATAACAAAAATTTATTTCTCACATGTTTGGAGACTGGAAGTCTAAGATTATGGTGCCAGCATTGTCAGGTATGTTGAGAGTCCTTTTCCTGGCTACAGACTTCCAACTTCTTCTTGTATCTTCAAATGACTTTAAGAGAGCTAGCTAGTCCTCTGACATCTCCTTATAAGGACAATAATTCCATTGATGATAACTCCACCATCACATTGGGATTAGGGTTTCAATATATGAATTTTGGGTAAGAAAGGGCACACACCTTCAGTCCATTGCCAGGGGGAATTAATGTGGACATTTTCCAGGTTCTGAGCTTTGAGCTAGGGTAGGCGTCATCTGGAACTTGTGCTATTTGAAGTTTGATCTGATGTAGATAAGCCGCTAAATGAGGAAACGGTTTATATTACAGGTGTAAGGAAAAAGAAACTCAGTTTTTCAGTTTCCGAACAGACTCTAGAAATTCAAGACAAAGAGAATAGACAAAAGTATTACAGAAAAGTTTTTTTGAGCATTCCTAAGACAAGATACTGATATAATCAACATGTATAATAGAATATAGGTTGGAATGAAATGTATTTTTTGTTTTGGTTTGGTTTTTGGTTTAGATTTTCCCTACCATGTCTCACTGTGGAGTATTCTAAAGGAAAGTGACTGCTTGCCCTGACTGAGTAGAGGCAGTAGGGGAAGAGAGCAACAGGCAAATAAGTGGAAATAGCTTGTGTCTCACAGACCAGGTGAAGATCCTCTCCCTGTGTCACAGAGAAGATTATGATGATGGTGTCTGAAAGAAGACTCTGTTTGAGCTACTTTGTGATGAGAGTAGATGCATGCCCTTGGTTTTGAAGAGCAACAGTCATTAAAGCTGAACCCAGGGTTCAACATGTTTTCTTAGTCTTCTTAGAAACAATGGCTATGTGAGATATCTTGGGAATGGGCCCCAAAATAATCTTACCTAAACCTACAGGCCCAGCATTACATGCAGAAACCAGGTCCTGAGTCTTTCAGGGGTTTTAGATGTTGACTGAGGGAGAGACGCCATGTGTCCCAAACAGTCTTATGGTTGTAATGAGAAAACAATGCAGAACAAAGGCCAAATGGAGACAAGTTTGTCTATTGGGTTGTCGGAAAAGTCATGACGTATTTTGTCTATGTTTTCAAAGGTCATTTATTTATATAAAGAACAAAGATCAATCAATGATATATTGCCCATTTTGTTCGATAACCTTTTGCTATCTTTCAGTGAGCTTCATAATTGCTTATTCATAGAAGGACCTGTCTTTATTTGTGAAAAACTGAACAAGGTGCTGATTTACAGCCTCATCTGAATTGAAAGTTATACCATGCAGGGAGTTTTAAAGAGAGCAAAAGAAGTGGAAGTCTGATGGTGCAAGGTAAGGGGAGTATGGTGGGTGTGGCAACACATCCCATCCAAGCTCCAATAATTTTTGACAGGTGATCAAACTTGTGTGTGGTCTCATCGCATTGTTGTGATGGAACACAACTCCTTTACAATTATCAAGCTCTGGACATTTCTGGATGATGGATTTGTACAAACTGTCCAACTAGAGACAGTACACATTCGAATTGTTTGGTTCCTTGGTAGGAGCTTGAAAAACACAACACCTTTAAAATCCCACCGCAATGAGAGCCTAACCTTCCTCTGATGAATGTCTGCTTTTGATGTTGTTTGAGGCAAATCATCACATTGGGACCAAAACCGTTTGCACACCACATTGTTGTAAACAATCCACTTCTCATCACCAGTTATCAGTCGCTTCAAAATAGAATCGTTTTCCTCATGTTTAATGAGCATTTTGCAGATGTTTTTATGTGCCATCCAATGAACTTCTTTGAGTTCATGAGGAACCCAAATATCCAGCTTGTTTATGTATCCCAGCTTCTTTAGGTGGTTGAGAACACTTGAATGATGGATGTTCAATGTTCCGGCAATCTCTCGTGTCGTGTAACGTGGGTTTGACTCGATCAATGCCTTTATTTTGTCGTCATCAACCTTGATGGGCCTCCCTGACCAAGGAATGTCATTGAGATAAAAATCACCAGCATGGAATTTCGAGAACCATTGTTGGCACTGACGTTCTTGTAGAGCATTGTCACTGTAATCTTTATGCAACTTTTCACAAGATTGATGTGCGTTCTTCCCTTTATGGAAGTAAAACAGTAAAATATGGCAAAAATGCACAGTTTGATCGTCCATCTTCAACTTGTAAAATCTCCAGAACTCAACCAAATTGCTCAATTTTTATTTTATTTTTTTAGAATGAAGTTAGAACTTTCAGCTGTCAGATGACATAGAAATAACATAGATGAGAATGACTCTTGTACTTCCAAAAATGAACGAGTGCCATCTGTCACAAACATGCGTCATGACTCTTCTGACAATGCAATAAGTGGACAAGAAAGTGGAAACTTACAGCTATTTCAGGTGCTATCAGCAAGACTTGGATGCTAGGTGATCAGAAATTGACCTAGAGGACTGTAAACCTGAGGACTATAAACCTCGGTGAATGAGGGTGAGATTAACTATTGGTCAGGGACCTCTTCAAGTCCATGGTGCCTGACACCTAAATCTGCTCCAGGAAGAAGAAGGGAATGAACAGAACCTATATACAACAGAGTCGAACCCTGAATTTACAGAGAAATCATGAATTTAGCATAATGTCCTTTGTCATATTAGACATTCTGCCTTTATCTCAAGAGATAAGTGAGATTTAGTTATAGAAAATATAAATGAATTGGATAGTTGCAAAACTTGTTCTTTGGCTAGAAATTCCTCCTTTGTTTATGTAGAGTACAGTATTTGACAACATTTCCATCATCCTCATTCCCACCTTTTAGTGAGTGAGATTGGCCATCCCTGCAGGGAAATACACTCCACCTGATCACTGAATGTCCAAACCTGCTCAGTTAATCATTTTGAGCTAATGCTATTTTCTCACAATATGATTTTTTCTTCCTGAGCTCTGGACTCCCTGGTGCTGGATTTCTACATCTTCCAGAAAGCATGGTCCCCTTCCAAGCAGGACCTAGTCCTGAACCCTTAAAAGATATTTGTGGGCTATTGTAATTGACAGCAGTCCAAAACATATTACTCTGTTGGGGGCAAGGGAGCTGGACAATGAACATTATTGGGTTCCTTCTATTTCATAGGTTCATATTATGATCTGTGCTTCTATTATGAAAGGTAGGTACTCTTATTTTACAGATGAAGTTAATCTCAGAAACATGAGTCTTGCTCAATTACGAAGTAAAGTTAATATCAAACTTGGGTTTCTGTAAACCTATCAGACTTTATTTATGGTACAGAGCAACCACATAGGTGTCTGGGGACTGACTTTGGTCAACGTTCTTCTCAGAGAAAATCTGTCCTGGTTTCCCTGAATCATCCAGGTAGTAGATTCACTGAACAGACCATCTGGCAATGAGGCCGGGGATTCGCATGTTATTAATGACTCAGGTAATTCTTCATGTGAGCTTAAATTCATAAATTTTGTTTTTGTTATTGTAGAACTTTTATCTGAGATACAAAATGCATATGAGAAATTCAAATTAAACAAGTTTTTTTTTGTTTTCCAGAAAGAAGATCCTGTTTATTTGTTTTAAATAATTGCTAAAATAATATTTCTATTAACACAGGATTCACTATCAAAAACTGAATTTTAAGGTCAAAACAAAACAAAAAATCACCAGAAAATCTTGAAGGAGGCTGTACAACATAGCATTTCAGCCTTTACTACAGCTCTTTTTTGGTGTTATAGTACTTTGAGATGTATCATTACTATTTAATCATCTTGTAGAACTTCTGTAGGCCTGGTGTGGAATGATTAAAGGTAATTTTTACCTGAGAGAAAATGCACCTTTAGTAAATGTGATATATTAACATAAGAAGTCATTCAACTTTTTCCATTATCTCAGTTGTAGAAACTTGCCCCTGTACTTGATCAATAAACCTGTTATTTAAATCAATGATCATCTTTTGACTTTCCTCTATAAAATATCCTTCTGATTAATAATTAGACCATCATAACTCCCTCTCCAGCATCACTTGTTAGCCTCTGCTATTAGCGAACCCTGTATATAATTATATTCATAGCCACTTACTCCCAATGGAGTCTCTTAAGCTGTTTCTTATATTAAGAATATTTCTTACAGAGAAATAGAAGTAGAGAATTATTAACATACATTCCTAGATTAAGTTAATTCCCTCAAGTTTGATTATTAAGTGAAAATACTTCTGCCTTTATTATTTTAAGTTGATGATTGTAACTATTTATATATATCTGGGGCTTTAGATATACACAAGACATAAATCATATACAAACAATGCTATTATGAATATCTCTTTATCAAAATTATATGACATAGCTATAAATCATTGCAATACTAGGAAGGGGGAGATACCGTAAGTACTATTATTTTGATTTGGAGAAAGAAGAGTCTTATGAAACGTGTGGATTAGACTTCACAAGCACAGAGAGGACAAAGGCTCTTTTACTGGAAAAAAAACTGTGATTAAAGCATGCAGGTGAATAGTTACAAATGAACAATTATGAGTTTTTTGTTTATTTAGAACACAATGAGAGAGAAAGAAGAGTGAAAGATGCTACAGGAAATATAGGTTATAGCCAGATTATAGGATACATTTCTAAAAAAAAAACAAAACTGGAGGTTATCCTGCAGATTGAAGTTTTTACTTATTGAGCACCTATGCAGCCTGCTATTGTGTTAAGCACATTGCACATATTAAATAATGTCCTCAGACATTGGAAGTCTTCTACCTATTGATTCAGGACCTTTGCAACTAATTGTTTCGTTCTTTCAAAGTAAACTGAAAATAAGAATATTTTTGAGCAAAAACTATAAATCCTTTTCCTATTGTGAACCAGCTCAATTTAAACTACCTGGATGAAGTAGAAATGTAAAATAAATTTACATTTCTAGACGACTGCACCATGTTGTTAATGTGGTTTATTACCATGAAGAATAACTCTAACCAGGCTAATGAAGTCTGCCAACTAGAGTTAATTGCCAAAAATAAAAATTATTAGCATCAAATGAATGGCTTACATGAAAATCCATTTTGAAAGGTCTTTGATGTAAACTAAAATAAATCATAATTGCATAATGCTTTATATGTTTCTAATTTAAATGGAAATATCCTCATTTATATAATGCATGCATTTTCATAGCTTTTGCATGTATTATTATTTCCAAATTAATTAGCATTACATATGGGTATAATATATTTCACAGAGCACCTAGATTAATAATAATACTTGTATGTGATAAAAATATTCCCACAGTACTAGGAAAACTTGAGTTGTATAGCCATGGTAATGACAGCCACCAGAACCAGTTTGATCATGCTTAATAAATTAAAGCTCTAAATTTATGCTAAGACATAGTCACTGGAAACATTTTTAAAGCAGCTTAATCAATAAGTAATAATACCTCACCTGAGTGAACACATTTTTACATTCTTACCAATCAATGAAGGCTCCTTGCTTCTAAAAGTCAAGCAATTAAAAATGGACTTGCATATGAATGTCAACAACTCAACAGCAGTCTCTTTCTCTACATATGAGTCTCTCTCTACATAAATTAAGTCAACCCACTCATCTGTAAAATTCCACCAATCCTTGGATTCCATGCTTTCAAAATATTATACAGAAAATCAACAGGTAACTCTTCTCAAAGAAACTATGCTTGACTGTCAAGCTCTCCCTAATTATAGTAAAAATACATTTAGGTTTGTGTTCTTTATTTTACCTTTTTTTTTTTTTTTTAGCTGAGCCAAAAATCTGTTTTTGTACCTGTTTTTTTGAACCTGTTGGCAACTCAGCGGCAGCTCAGCTCGGGCTGGACTCGAATCACTTTGCTCAGAGCTCAAACCCTTGAGCGAGCTCTTAACCAACTGAGCCACTCATCCGGTCCTGTGTTCTTTATTTTAGATATTAAATAAGAATTTCATCCTTTGACAATTCTGGAGATTGCACCAAAATCATATTGGAGATCTTTGCTTGTTAGAATTTTAGGAGACTCTTAGATGAATAGGTATGCACACTGGGCTCTTTGTGTTCAAATTCCATTTATCTTTAAGATTGGCATTGGGAACAGTTAGTCTCAACAGCAACTTTAGCTCTGTCTTCTAATTCTAGAATTTTTAGACTAATGTCTTTGTGTAATGCCATTAGAATTAGGCCTTGGTATAAAGTAATTAGATCTTTCATCATTTATTCTTGACTACATTGACAAGTAAAATCTAAATGCCCTTATTTTTTCTGCTGTATATCAATCACTATGTGTAAAATTATCTAGTTGAAATTCCAGATGTTAAATTACTGGTTGAGTGACCCTTGGCAAGCCTTTGAATCTCTCTGAAGCTTAGTTTATCTATATGTGTCATGAGAATAATGATCCCTACTTCACAAGTAGGTTGTGGTATTTAAGTGAGATAGCACACATGAAAAAACGTTAAATACTACTTTGTAATAAATGTTTACAGTATCTGAATGATAGTCACAGTTTACATAGCAACTAATTTTAGCCACATACATCTCTGAAATGTTGCTGTATCCTGTTCCTAACTCCATCTATAAGTATAAACAAGTTTAAAGAAGATTACATTTCTTTCATTTTTACGTTTTAGGTAACATGTTTGCACATAAACTCAGATATACACTTTTGATTTCTAATTCTTATTTTTTTAAATTTGCTTTTACCTTCCTTTTTCTATGTTTATTCCTTGAAAGGCTAAAGAGTATATAGAGAATGATAGCATTAGGTGTTATATAAGGAAAAACAAAAGCCTACACTTGAAGTAACAGCAATGTGGGACAGGGAAAATAAGGCTATTATCTGAAACTAGAATTCAGAACAGGTAGTGAAAATTACATTATCAAAGTCTTCAAAAATTTGCCTCATGGTAGAATAAATGATATTTACTTAAAAATAAGCAAATGAAGAATATATACTGTTTTTACTTTTGAAGGGTAAAAATACTTATTGCTGAATTCTATGATGTCAAAACAGGAGAAAAAATAAATTAGTGTAATTTAAATCAAATCTATCTGTATTTATCTTAAACTATAACTTAATTACTAACATTTTCTTTAAGAGTTCTAATTTTTATTTTTTTTTGACAATAAGGAACAAAAGAATGAGCTTATGAAAACATTTGTTCATAGCACTGAATTTGATGATTTAAGTCTAGCAGTCTCCTTAAGCAAAAGTCTCATTTATTATAAAACAAAATTTCATAAACTGCAAAGTATTTGCATTATTTGAATATGAGAAATGACATTATAGATTTTCAAAAATTTATATCAGCATTGGATATTCTAGATTCCAGGATGAAAATTTCAGGGAGAAAGAAATACTAAAAAATATAAATGATTTTTTTTATGTAATGTATTATCCTACCATGTTACATAATAGCTATGTTAATTGTACATACATTTTTACTTTCAAGACAAAGTTTCACCCAGTCATTTTCCAAAGCAACAAGTAGATGGCATTATATAACTATTCTTAACACATACCCCTAGTGGTAAAATTCAAGGGAAAAATAATTCTACAAAACATCTTAGTTTTAAAAATCATATGATGAATAAATAAACCTGTTTTTTTCCAATAATCAAGTTATATGAGCCTTCCCGAATCTAAAATTATTGAAATTTTGATGATGTCCTTGAAATAATTGCTTTGATAACTGAAAATAAAGAAAACTACTTAACAAGAGAAGTAAAATCTTTAACATAAAACAAATTACTTTTATAAGATTTAAGATTTAAGTTCTAAACCGAGTTATCCTAGACATATACAGGATAACACTTTTTTTTTTTTAACTGATGAGTAAACCAAAGCATTGAAATATGTTGATACTTTTAGGATTTCCTCAGTTCATAAAACTGGCATCGACAACATAAAACCTCATGGCTTTAAAAAAGTCATTGCATTTATTTATTCATTCAAAAAACTCATAAAACTACTCTCCTATACTTTATAGCTAGAGTGTAATCATGGAATTTTATGTAACCAACTTAATTATCAATTATTTAAATTAAAAAAATTAACATGGCATGTACCTGGCCCTGAGCTAGCTGCTAGGGATTCAAAAGGATGTAAATGAAAAATAAACCCATGTGATGTAATCTGTTTCCCATGTGGAGATAAACAGTGAGTAACAAAATAACAACTTTAAAATATAAGTAACATAATCTCAGGTTATAATAATCATTTGATATAAATAAACTGTGATGTGATACATTATAACTTGGAAAGCTATTTTAAATAAAATTTATTTAATATTAGTCAGGTTAGCAATAATGATTATTATAATTTTTAATAGTTTAAAAATTGCTTGAGGCCACGTATCTAGTTGCATCTTTATTCTTCCACATTTCCTTCATTTTATTTATAATCCCTCACCAACCTCTTCCCTTTCTATGAATTCTGATGAATTTCTAAGACAGTAGTGACACATCACAATGTTGGCATTAACTCTTAGGTTTTAGACTAACTTCATCTAAATTAATAGCTCAATTGCTTTGTTCTAGGATATCAGTATTTAATAAAGCACTATGTTATTGCTTTATTTCTAAAGTTCACTTTGACTACACTTTCAATATTAATGGAAATAAATGATATATTATTATGTAAAGGATTATAAACTGATAATTACTAAATGAAGCACAAATGAATATTTTTATATATAAAGGTGTTTTGTATTTTTGTGTGCTTATTATTTTCCCTTTTTCTTGCTGTTTCTTAGTGGCCACTCCCTGTGTCATTTTTACTACGTGCCATATAATTTATCCTTCTTGCCAGGGTTTGGCTGTAATACTGTCATTACCAGGTAGTAAAATAAAAGGAATCTTTCAAGGTAGCCAGCAGAAGTAATCTTGAAATAAATGGATGATATAAATCCCAAGATATGCAAAGCAGTGTCAGTAGTCACTGCTTCACTCGTAAACCTTTTCCTAAAGAACTGAAGATCTATAACAATGCCTAGAGTTCGACAAGAGAAATATGAAAACACAAAAGCAGAAAGCTCAGTGACCCAATATTTAGAGTTTTGAGAATGAGTTAGTAGTTCTGCCTGATGAAGTAAATATTTTATGAATATTTCCTTAAACTAATATTTGAGTCAATATAGAATTTAAATGTTTTAACATATAATAAATTGCCTTTCATTTTTTTCTGATAAAAACCCTAGGTTATGATTTTTGTTAAAATATCATCTAATGAGAATTCTTCAACATTAAAAAAATATTTAGTTATTAAGTCACAGGATATAATATTTAGCAATTGGTCCATTATCACTGTAATACTTTTAAGACTACTACTTACTATATTAGTTAGGTTTAAATTGGTTCATTAAAATATTTTCTTATGAAATACATATAGTAGTCTTCACAAGCTTATTGCCTTAGTAATTTTTAGATAAAATTTCCTCTATGATTATTTTATTATAGAAATAAAGCATATCTGTAATGTAGAAATTACAAAAAATTTAATATAAAACTAGACTATTTGATAAACTTTTATGCACATTAGTCCTAGAGGTGATTATTATTTTTTAAAGAGATATGCAGCTTCACAAGTGAATTTTACCAAACATCTATTCTTTTTAAACTATTCCAAAAAAACCAGAAGGGAAGGCTTCCAAGCTCTCTTTATGAGGTCACTATTAACCTGATCACAAGACTAGAAAAAGACAGCACAAAAAAAGAAAACTACTGGCCAATATCCCTGATGAACATAGATGCAAAAATCCTCAACAAAACATTAGCAAACTGAATTCAGCAATATGTTAAAAAGATCAACACCGCGATCAAGTGGGATTCATTCCTGGTATGCAAGGTTGGTTCAATATTCACAAATCAATTAATGTGATGCACTGCATTAACAAAATGAAAAATAAAAATCATGTGGTCATATCAATAGATGCAGAAAAAACATTTGACAAAATACAGCAGCCATTTATGATAAAAAACTCTTAGCAAAGTGGGAATAGAGGGATCATATCTCAACATAATAAAGGTCATATATGATAAGCCCACAGCTAACATCATACTCAATGGAGAAAAGCTAAAAGCTTTCCCCTTAAGATCAGAAACAAGACAAATTTGCCCACTTTCACCAATTTCATTCATCATAGTTATGCAAGTTCTAGCCACAGCAATCAGGCAAGGAATAGAAATAACACAATCCAAATTGGAAAAGAAGTAAAATTATCATTATATGCAGATGACATGATACTATAACTAGACAACCCCAAAGACTCCACCAAAAAGCTATTAGAACTGATAAGTTCTAATTTAGTAAAGTAGCGGATACACAATTAATATTCAGAAATCAGTTGTATAAACCAATAACAAACTATCAGAAGGAGAAATTAAGAAAACAATCCCATTTATAATTGCTTCAAAAACAATACAATACTTAGGAATAAATTTAACCAAGGAAGTAAAAGACCTGTACTCAGAAAATTATAAGACACTGAAGAAAGGAATTAGGGAAGATGCAAATAAATGGAAACACATAACATGCTCATGGATGGGAAGAATGTTATAGTTAAAATGTCCATACTACCTAAGGTGATATATAGCTTCAATGCAATCCCTATCAAATTACCAATGACATTTTTCACAGAACTAGAACATAAAATCCTAAAACGTATATGGAACAATAAAAGACCCCAAATAGCCATGGCAATCTTGAGAAATAAGAACAAAGTGGGAGGCATCATGCTACCAGACATCAAATTATACTACAAGGCAATGGTAATAAAAACAGCATGATATTGGCATACAACAGACACATAGATCAATGAAACAGAATGGAGATCCAGAAATCAATCCAAACCTATATGGTCATTTAATGTATGACAGTGGAAGCAAGAATGTACATCAGGGTAAAGACAGTCTATTAAAAAAAAAACTGGTGCTGGGAAAACCAGACACACACATGCCAAAAAATGAAGCTGACCACCTGCTTATGCCATATATGAGCATAGATTCAAAATGGATTAAACTCAAATGTAACATCTGAAAGCATAGAACTCCTAGAAGAAAATATAGGAATCAAATTTGCAGACATTACCCTTTGTAATATTTTTACTGATATAGCCCCTTGGGCAAGGGAAGCAAAAGAAAAAATAAACATTTGAGATTAGATCAAACTAAAAAGTATTTTTCACAGCAAGGAAACCACCAATAAAATAAAAGGCATTCTACTTAATGGGAGAAGATATTTGCCAATGATACATCTGAGAATGGGTTAATATCCAAAATTTATAAAAAACTCATACAACTCAACACCAAAAAACAAAAACAAAACAAAACAAAAAACCCAATTAAAAAATGTACAGAGGACATGAAGAGACATTTCTCTAAAGAGTACATACAGATGGCCAATAGACATATGAAAAAAAAAATGCTCAGTGTCACTAGTCATTAGAGACATGCAAATAAAAACCACAATGAAATACTACTTCACTTCTGTCAGAATGGCTATCATCAATAAATCAATAAACAACAACTGCTGGCGAGGATGTGGAGAAAAGGGAACCCTGGTGCACTGTTGGTGGAACTGCAGATTGGTGCAGCCATTATGGAAATCAGTATGGAGGTATCTCAAAAAACTGGAACTGGAACTACCTTATGACCCAGCAATTCCACTCCTGGGTATCTATCCAGAGAACTCCAAAACACTAATTCGAAAAAAATATATGCACACCTATGTTTATTGCAGTGCTATTCACAATAACCAAGACATAGAAACAACTGAAATGTCCACTGATAAATGATTACATAAAGAAGCTGTGGTACATTTATACAATGGAGTATTACTCTGTCATAAAGAAGAATGTAATCTTATCATTCGCAATGACATGGATGGACCTAGAGAATATTATGCTAAGTGAAATAAGTCAGACAGAGAAAGACAAATACCATAAGATCTCACTTATATCTGGAATCTAAAGAACAAAATAAACAAACAAACGAAATGGAAAATGACTCAGAGATATAAGGGAAAAAACCCCTGATGTTTGCTAGATGGGAGGAAGTAGGGAATGAGGGAAAAAGTAAAGGGATTAGAAAGTACAAATTAGTAGTCACAATATTGCCACGGGGATATGAAAGACAGTTTGGGGAATATAATCAATAATATTGTAAAAATTTTGTAGTGTGTCAGATGGGCACTTGTCTTATTAGGGAGACCACTTCATGGATGGTGTAGATGCCTGACCACTGCTCTGTACACCTGAAGCTGAAGCTGAATAATATGAGATGTCAACTATAAATATATACATATATCTATATATCTATGGTAACGGGATGTGGAGTACAGCATAGAGAATAGAGTCGATGGAATTGTAATAGGTTATATAAGGTGTCGGGGGTAGTAGACTGGGAGGGGTTATCACTTTGTCAGGGATGTAAATGTCTAACTATTCCATTATTTTGGAATTGAATACCAATGAAAAACGTTAGAAAACAAAGAGATATGCATCTCACAAGATGATAAAAATGATATTTTATATAGAGGGATGCCTGGTATGTATATAAATTTTTTTAAAAATAACATATATAGATATACAGATATATACACATTTTAAGATAAATAATTTCAATCTAAATAAATTCATCCTCCAAAATTCTGAAAAATATTTTAAGTTCCAAAGAAAAGTTAAAAATTACAAAACAGTATTAAATCTTTCTATTACATGTGTGATTAATATTAAACCACTCTGACTGCTTTACCTCATAGTGCTTTATTACCTCCTTTCAAACATATTGCCACATTATAATATATTTGATTATATTTTACACTTGTTTCTCAGACTAATCTATAATAACTATAAAAATATAATATCTATAAAAATTTACATAAGAGCAAGGATCTATATTTTAGAAATGTTTAGAAATGTTTAGAAGTGTTTTGTTATCAATTGTGCTTTGTAATCTAATAAGGGGTAACTAAAATGAAAATATGATTGTATTTATTTACTTTGATCAATGTAATGGTAGTGAAATTGTGCCTTCAGATACAATTTTATTGTAAAATTGTACCCAAAAGACTTTGCCTTAATAACCCAAGCAAGTGGGGCATTTTAATAAGTTTTGCTTAATTCTCTATTAAATGTTTTAGTTATGTTCAAATTATGCTACATGTTAATTTGGCTACATTTTTTAAAATGTGTAATTTGTTTTGGTGCATGTGTTAATCTACTAGAGCTGCTGTAACAAAATATCATAGGCTGGGTGACTTAAGCAATAATTTATCTCTCACAGCGCTGGCTAGGAAGTCCAAGATCGAGGTGCCAGAAGATTTGGTACCTGATGACAGACAGCCCTCTTCCTGGCTTACAGATGGCCACGTTCTCAATGTGTCCTCTCAGGGCGGAGAGAGCTGTGTTCTCACTCCCGCTTTTTATAAGGACACTCATCACTCATCCCATCATGGGTGCTGCATCCTCACGATCATCTAAACCTAGTTACCTTCCAAAGACCTCATCCAAAAACCATCACATAAGGGCTTTGATACGTGACTATCAAAGGGCTTTGATATGATATTTGGGGGTGTGAGATACACACATTCAGTCCATAGCAGTAGGCATCTAACTAAAACTTAAAGAGTTTTGTTTTTTGTTATATACAATGATAAATTCTGATAGTTAGAAGTAATTAATGTGGAAATATTTATTAAAAGTCTAGTGTTATTACCTTAAACACTCACAGAAAGAGGAAATAATTCTATCCCAAAGTAGTCCGTTTGACTATGTGAACAGAAAAACACCGTTAAGAGTCAGTGTTTCTCTAAATTAGAGTTCTATATGTTAAAAACAATTCCTACCCCCACCCCCCCAAAAAAGAAAAGAAAAATCATGTGTGAATTTTAGGGTTACTATAGAAGCATGATAATAAAGCTGTTTTTGAAAATATTCTTTTATGTATGTCTTTTCACAATCCACAGAGAAATGACATTACATACTGGAAAAATTTCTATTGAAACAGGCCTAATGAGGAGATGGCTGGACCATGACACACCCATATTTCCCACACTGCTATATAATTTTACCACAGGAACCTCTGAATGGGATAGATTTTCCTTCAAAATAGAAGGAAAGCTACCACCCCTCAATATAAGCCTTTTTAAAAATCTCCTATTCAGTTCTCTCAGGCAAAGCATCATAGTTAAGCCCAGTGCTATCAAGGATTGCTTTATCTAATAACGTGGTCATATATGGAGCTTTGTTTTACACCTTTTGAATCATTAAGCAGTTGGGGTTGGTGTCATAGGAAAGTGGGTAGAGAAACTGACAGGGTGATATGCTCTCAGAGGCAATTTTTAGAAATATAGAAAGGTCACATCACATGTTTTATTGTCTTTGTGTCTAAAAAAGAATGCTGGTTTCCTGGGCGTCTACACACCAGCATTCAATTGAAAAATGAAGCAATTATTTGGGGCAAAAAAAATCTCAATAGAAGTGTTCAGTTTTTCAATGCAAAACAGGGATCTTGCGCTGTACCCTCAAGGCTTTGACTTCAGCTGTGTCAGCTGAGAGGATTCTGATTCTGAACATAAAAATCTGATTCATAACGAGTTTGACACATGCTGATTCAAAAAAGTGAAGGGGCCTCCAAGTCTCATTCAGAGCTGCAGCCTGGCAGCGATTTCATTTTTGTCTTCAAAGTTGTTTTGCTTTCACCCTTTGCTGAACAAAAACCCGAAAATGACTCTGAGAGGAGCGGCACAGTGCAACAGATGTATTACACATAAATACACAGAAACACACAGGGAGCTCCGGAGAATATAAGCTGGTGTTATTCACAAAATCTGCCAATTACATAAAACCCAGTGCATAAAAGGAAAATAAATAGCACACTGATCTTGTCAATCATTATCAACAAAAAAGCTTTCCCTTCAAAGTAATGACTAAGAAAATCTGTGAAACAAAGAGAAATAAAATCCAAAACAACTACTCCTATACAGCACCAAAAGAATCAACACAGAAATTTTGTTTAAATTGGTAAGTTTCCCTTCCTCACACCCTGCAGAAGCATCTAATTTCTTCCTGGTACTGAATTTATGAATGTTTAAATATCTCAATGAAATGAGTATTGTTAGCTTAAAATTATCCTATTTCTGTGTACAGTTCATTTCCCATAGCTTCACTTCAATTCCCTTCATCACATCAATATCCTCTAATCACAAAAATAAATGTCTAATTATTCACACTTTACTGTGTGCTGTATAGAGTAAATGTTTATACCTCATATAATCAATAATATTGCAGTAACTGTGAATGGCGTCAGATGGGTAGCAAGCTTATCAGGGGAATCATTTTGTAAGTTATATAAATGTCTAAGTACTATACTATAGACCTAAAACTAATACTGAATGTCAACTGTAAGTGAAAAAAAGTAATAAATAGAAGCAATTGAAAAAAATTAAAAAAAAGATTGAAAATAAGTTTGTGCCCCCTCCCCTGCAGTTAATATGTTGAAAACCTAAACCCAATGTCATTGTACTCTGAGGTATGGCCTTTGGGGAGTGATTAGAACATGAGGCCCAGAGCCCTCATGAATGGGATTAATGCCCTTGTAAAAGAGACCCAGAGAACGCCCTGTCCCTTTCTCCCATGGGAGGATGCACTGAGAAGATGGCTGTCAGTGAGGAAGCAGGCTCTCACTGGACACTGAATCTCCCCGAACCATGATTTTGGATTTCCCAGCCTCCAGAACTGTGAGAAATAAATGTGTATTATTTACAAGCCACCCAGTTTATGGTTATTTTGTTATAGCAACCTGAACAGACTAAGACATCGTGAACACCGGTAAATATTTTATTTTCCCCAAGAATGTTTTTGCACTCTATGGATAATGCAATGTTGTCTAATCAGAACTCAGGCTCAGGTAAAGAAATTTTCTATTCCCATGTGTAGAGAAGGAAAGATCTTTTGAAAGGTAAGAAAATCCTTTTATAACAACATAGCTTACCTATTCTGACTACATGTATACTTAAAGTTCATCATATTCCAGTATTTGACTTTTTAGTAGATCATTGTTTGAACCCTAGTTGAAATGAAAGTAACTAAATTGTATTTAAATATTTAAAATGAATTTAATGTTGGCCTTCAAAGAAAGTTAGTTTCAGTCCTTTGGAAAATAGGTTAATCCAAAACTCTTTATTTCCTAATGAAAACACATGAAGATATATTTATAGTATATAGAATATGAATAAATATATATAAAATAAATATATATTATTTGAATATATATCATATGTGAATATATAGTACTACAATTAGGACCTGTATAAATGCTACCTTTAGAAATATGTGGCCATCTAAAATATTAGTCAATTCAAACATATTGAGGGCAGGGAGTTTGTCATATTCCCTGTGCCTGTCATCATGCAAAGCAACATAGAATTTGTTTAAACTAATATTGGATTGAAATAGAGAAAAAAAATCTATCAACCTTCTGGTTTTGTTTTGTTTTGTTTTGTTTTTATCTGAGTACATGTAGGGAAAGTATTGCTGGGGCAAGTGAATAACCAATTGCTAATTTCATTTAATGGACTTTTATTAATCTTTATAAAGTTCTAATTTTGATGAAATCCTACTACTGATAAAATTCATTATCAAGAAAAAAAACACTAGGTAAACAATACTTAAAATTAATAATATAGCCATATAAAAGTAAGCTTGATAGGAATCACAAACTGCTTTTCCTGGATTCACCTGACTTTTCCTGTAGAAAGTCAAAAATGTATATAATCAGTGAAATGCCTAGAGGCCTCCATGCAATGCAAGAAGAATGTGCATATAATGAGTCCCAGAATGAAAATACTGAGCTTTGTATTAATAGGCATAAATTGTAACTTTGACTTGCATTGTGATCAAAATACGCAAGAATGATGAGTTATGCAAATGAGAAAAAAGGGGTAAAAATTAATAATTTTCATTGAATTCATAGAACAATGATATAAAATCTGGTAATTGCTTAACTTTGAGACCAGCACATTATTTATATTTTATAGGTATCAGATTCAATTTAAAAGGTTATGTGTTGTACACACTTGAATTTCTTATGCAAAATATTTATTTTGCTTATGTCTGTATTTTACTTCTATTTCATAATTCTCTGTATTTTACTTATTTTGACCTTATATGTATTTATGTAACTAATATGGGAATATAGGGATTTACAGATTGTTAGAATTTATATTTTGTGATGCAGAATTTTCTCACAGCAAGCAAACTTTCCTGGCTGGGTTTTGGCAGCCTCCAGTGCATCCCTGCTCCCATAAAAAAAAATTAAAACAAACCAAAGGATACGATAAGATTAAACACTAAATTAGGAAAAATGTTATCTTTCAAGCATTTGGAGGAATGAAAAAAGAAGGAACGATTATAGAGCAGAGTGCATTTACCAAGAAATTAGTAGCTGATAATTAAAAGCTGATTCTTTTCTATTGGGCTTTCAGTCGCCTGAAGGATTCCTTGATGTTATAGTAATGCTAATACCACAAGGGGGCGCTCTTCTCCTTTTCCTTCTTCTAATGTCAATTACAAAGCAATACTGCAGATGAAAAGATAGAGCAGCTATGTAGATATAATGAAATATCATTGTCATAGTAGTAACATCACTTAATGAAGATGTTTCTCTTGAAATACAGAAAAAAAAATCCATCAACTGTGTTTTCTTTTTGAATAGAATAAAAAGGTTGACATTCTCCCAAGTGAGAGAGAATTCTTTTTGCCTCACTGCCTTCAAACTGAAACATCTACTCTTCCTGGACCTTGAGCCTGCCAGTCCTGGACCTTTAGCTTGCTGACTCACCCTGAACATCGAGGGACTTGTCAGACTCCACATTTACATGAAGTTATTTCTTAGAATAAATTTATTGGTTCTGTTCTTCTGGAGAACCCTGACTAATACACTTTCTTTTTTTCTTTTTCTTTTTTTTTTTTTAATCTGAGCCATCCTGCTACCTATTGGCAGCTCAGCGGCTGCTCAGCTCGGGCTGGACTCGAACCGCTGTTGCTCAGAGCTCAAACTCTTGAGCGAGCTCTTAACCAACTGAGCCACTCGGCCGGCCCCTAATACACTTTCTATATTTTCATCTTAGCTCTTGAAAGTCTACTTGTGGAAAACATTGCTCAATGTGTCATACTAATTAACCACTAAATTAAGTAGATAAAAGGTAAAGTGTAACTGATATTTATCAGAATTGATGCTATCTCTACCAAGCAGACCCTTCAATTATCTTTTATTTTCTTAGCAGTTCCATAATGTATCATAATTATTCATATTCCTGTTGACCAAGTGTGTGACCAGATCATTTGTAGCCTAGATATTTCAGCTTTATTTTGATAAAAGACACAATAATAAATATAACTACTTTGGGTTAAGACATTATCCTCTGAGCTGTCTGAGCGCCTCCCTCCATCCAGTCCAAATATGAAAAGACCAGAACTTGCAACTAAGGGCGTTTGAAATGATCCACTGAGGTAAATAAATAATAGAATAGAATTACCTTTCTATTTTTGTATTTAGAAATTAAAAAGAGAAATCCATTGCTAATATTACAATATACAGGTTGACCTTTGGCTTTCACGTGGTCCCTGCCTCTGATATCACGCGTCATGTGGGCTGTGCAAAGTTTGAAGTAGGAAAGGTTGAAATTCTAGGGGAGGGAGTTCTTGACAACAACACTCTCCTTGTTTCAGTTCCTTCACTTGCAATTTATTGAGCGCTAAATATGCCTGGTTAAGTGGGTTCAGAAAGTATACTACTAAGTTTTAAATAAAATTAATGCTCACAAAATAGGCAAATGGGTAAGAAAAGATTCCTTCAAAGAAACAACAGATTGAATATATCTCTGAACAACAAACAAGTGAGCAAAAAAATAAAAAATGGTGATCTGACACGAGGCACAACTCTAGTACAATGCTTTGGGCACACAATGAGATTTAAAAAGTAATGATGCATTTAGATCTGATAAGTCACTCATAAAATTAGAAATTCCCATGGAAACTAGCCTCGAGATGGATTATATAACTGCTGTTGTTAACAATGAACAATGAACTTCACATTGTGCCTTGAAATATCAGTAAATGATATTTCAAGCTATATCTGCATAGTTTACAAAATGATTATGTTTTATTTAACCCTTTTAAAATTATATTTTTACAGTATCATTAAGCATGTGAATTAAAATTAATTAGTAAATATCTCTACACATATTATAAATTCTCATTTTTTTCAGTGAATGGACCAACAGAATTTTAATAAATTGAAAAGAGCACTATCTTAGAAGTCAGTATATAAGACTCTTTTCACAGGTTATTATTTTGGTCTTAGCTTAAATGTCAAAGCATATACTCTGTGTGAAGAAACACACTAATGAAGTCAACCTCTCTTACATTATTTTTGATTTCATGGGAACCCATGATTTTCTGAAAGTATTTATTTATTTATTTATTTATTTATTTATTTATTTATTTATTTATTAGAATGCATGCTTCATGCTGGCTTTTTGTTATTGTTAGTTAATGCTCTTTTCCAACTTCAAGTACTCTGTCATCAAAAAGAAAACTATGAGTAAGATAAAGAAACAGAACAAGAAAGGAAATGTGTTCCATGGAGCGCGCAAAGGATACATCATTTCCCAAATCCAAAAGGAATCTGTTGATGACGAGTTAACAATCTCACTGTAATTTCACTGGTAGCTCTTTTTATGGTTTGTCTGATAGGAAAAAGAAAACAACAACAAAAAATAACAGATAAGAGAGAACTGGGCTCATAGAGAGCAAAGGTTAAGTGTCATCACTTGAAAAAAAATTACAGGTTCTATGGTGATGTTTAGCCATCAGAAGTCAAGTCGACAGAAGTAGCAAAGTCACAGTGGTAACCATGGGAGCCTAAGTAGCAGAGAGCTATGGAGAGTGTTAATAGAACAGAATCTTCCTAAGGACAAGAGGTTACTACCCAAATTCTACAATCAAAAGAAATCAAGAAAGCAAGAGTTGCTGGAAGGGGAGGGGTGGGCAGGGGAGGGGTGTAGAGAGGGAGGGAGAGAGATCTTTCACCATAGCAGTGCAGGAGAACAAAAACAGACTATGGGACAAACACTTTGCTGCTTTGAGCAATATGATCCAATATGATCCTATGCTATTAGAGTATCACTAAAAGAACTGCAATTAAGCCTACTAAATTCTGGAGTAAATCCATGTTATATGTATCAGAGAATTATGCAACTTTCTAGAAACTTTTGACGTTCTATTGGACCTTGCTGAGACAGCAAGCCCAACCATGGTAAATCAAGTGTGCCCCGACTGCTCATTATGAGCTGGTTAATGTCAGACCTACCAAGTAAAAGTCATAGGTCGTGTGAGCCCAGAAAGAACTGAATAATCCATTGTCAGATGAATTGGAATGTTCTGAATATCAACTGAGCAGTACCAGAGGATTTAAGGAAGCTGCGCGTGTTGGTGGCTCAGAATTTTCTTGTCAACCACGACTAGTTGCACCTGCACTTCTGAAGTTAATTTCTAAGGCTGCTCATATTTAAGCTTCATGGGGTTTTCCTTATGATCAGCTAGTGAAGGATTTAGAGCTTGGCTCAAGAATGGATTGGTTTGGTATAGCAGGTGGCTTTGAAATTCTGTGACAAAGGAGGTCTTCCCAGTGGAAGGAATCTTGAGTTTGACTGACTGGTCATCCACTTTGAATGGAAAGAAAAACTGTTTTAGAATACTCATTGAATCAGAGGCAATGGAGAGTTCCTTAGCTGGCTGGTCAAGGTCAGGAATGAGAATTTGTAAGCTTGAGGAAAGGAAGATCTGCATAAGAGACATACAGCTAGACCAATTGTTCTTACTAGCTCAGAATTTAAGTGGGATGGATAGCAGGAGCATAGACTATAATTTAAATAAATTGTTATTAAAATTGAGTTAAATTTTCAAAATGAAGGAACATTTAATTGTGATTTGAGAAAAGAGTAGTTGTTTAGGGGAATGGAGGCATAGAAGGTGGTAAATTTTGGATTTGTTTTTAGCTGCTATACCATCAGCATCTAGAATATACGCAGTATATGCTAATTACTTAGTAAATACTTGTTGAAGTATTTGTTGAGTAGTATGAATGTGCAAAATATAATACCATGGGAAAGCATTTAGTTTAAATTATGTAATAATATGAAAAAAATGCACAGTACCTGGTGATTGATGATTACAATGATGGCTAACTCAGTTTATAATTGAGCAAACTAAATGATGTTAGTTAACATCACGTAAAAAAATTTAGCCATTTAATGCACTTATTTTTGAAATTGTTGCAAGTAATTATAATCTCTACAGAAGGAAATATAAGCATCAATGTTTATTGTATATACTATATAGCAGTATGTTTTCTCTCAGCAGGAAAAAGAATATATCAAATGACTGTCTCTATTCAAAGACTAAGTGAAAATTGGGAGGGTGAAGAGTTAATTCCATAAAGTGAGTTGATTGTACTTTTTTCAGTTTTAAATATGCTTATTGCTTATCGCCTCTGGCATAATGAGCATTTAAATCTGTTCATTATATTTATATACTGATTCAGGAGCTAAAAGACAGATGACAGATTTAAACAAAATGAGTGAAAACCAAACACTTCTCTCTTGTGCTGATGTATGCCTTTTCTTACATAAATGCCTAAATGCGTTGGCTGGAGCAAAGCTGGGAGAATCTTCATTAATACAACTGCCATTGCAGATGCAGATAATATACCTTTTTTTTTTAATTTTAGAAAATTAGTGATAAATGACATACTTCAAAGACCTTCATTTTTAAAGACCTGCCTATATTTTCTACATTTTTATCTTCATTTATATGTGTGTGTGTGTGTATATATATAATATATAAATATATATATAATATATAATCTTCACTATTAAAATTTATATATACATACACACATATTAATCGCAATTCCTAAATGATAACTATTTTTTTTTCCCATAATTTTTGGGGGGAGGTCTTCTTTTTTTTTTTTTAAAGATTTTTTTTATTGGATAATTGGGGGGATGGGAACAGTGATGGGGAATTGGGGGAAGGGGAACAGACAAGTTGCTGTCGTTTTGTTCTTCAATCTAGTTGTGGAGGACGCT
>NW_017731433.1:48831-75085 GCF_001890085.2 Hipposideros armiger | reverse complement strand
CTGTTGTTCAGCATCTTAGCTGTGGAGGGCAGTGTCACTGGCCCTCATATGTGGGATCTGAACCGGGGCCCTCTGGCGTCCCAAGCGAGTTCTTAACCATCGCGCCACTCGGCCGGCCCAATGATAACTATTTTTATAGAAAATATTTTGTTTTGTTGGACATTCAAATACATCCTATGAGGAATACAGACAAAAACATAAATTTACTCCAGATGATTTGGCGACCCCTCTTAAAGGAGCCAGCAATTCTCACAGTTTGCTTTCACTGAAGACAAGCTTTATCAACAATCTTTGACAGCATTTCTAATAAGTCATGTCCTTCCAATGCCGCATTATTGCTCAAAAGCTAGCCACCTACTCAGGATTTTGATGAAAGACAATTCCTTAGGATATCTTTATGTATAATAAAAATGTGTTTATTTTCTTCTATATCAGTATTAAATTTTTCATTTGTGAGAAGCTTACTTAGAGCATTTGAGGGTTAGGTGGGATTAAAAATTAGAAAATCTTACCTGTGGAATCATTTTCTTTCTGAAGCTATCTTATGTTAGCTGTCTAGGTAGGTGAATCTTGCTGAAAAAAGCAGAGGCATCTGTGGAGAAAAGAAACACAAAACTATATTTAATAAGAAAACCAGACTGTACTCAAATACAGCTCAAGTTGAATTACTTTAAGATCATTAATATATAACAATATTTATTTTATGCATACTGTGTACTAGATAGCATGGTGACTACTGGGGTCCTGGTGGTAAGCAAAGAGATACTGTCTTTTCCACAGGAAGCTTATATTCTAGTGAGGGACAAAATTAAATATGTAAAGACTACGATTCCAGAATGCTCTAAGTTTTGTGAACAGAATAATTAGATAGGCTTGTAGTGATCTTTGAGAATAACGCAGCCAAGTGCACCCCAGAAGGAAGAGAATTCAAGGGAACTCAAAATAACAAATGCCAAAGTCTCAGATATGACAGTGTTTAGCTATGGGAGGAACCTGGAGGAGTCAGTGTGGCTGGAGCATAGCCAGTGGGTACTGGATACTATTGCTAACTACAACTAGAGAGATTAGCAGGGACTAGATGCAAAAAGATTTTACAAGTCCAGATAATAAGTTTAAATTTAATTTGAAGGGCAATGGAGAAACCCTAGAAACCTTTCCTTTGTTTTGCTTTGCTTTCCTCGCCTCTCCTCTCCTCTGATCTCCCCTCCCCTCCTCTTCTCTCTTCTCCTCTCTCCTCTCTTCCTCTCACCTCCCTTCCCTTCACTGCCCCCTTTCTTTCTTTCCCCTTCCTTCCTTCCTTTTTTCCTCCCCCCTCCCCTTGAACTTGACATAATTTTTTAAAACAAATAATCTTTCACTCCTGTGTGCAGAGTGGATTTTAGGAATGGTGAATGTAAATTGAATCCATGGGACCAATTAGGAGGCTGTTGTGCTAATCCAGATATCTAACTAAGGTGAGGGCCACGAAGGCAGTGAGAGTGAAAGAAATATGTGTTGGAGGAAGTACTTTTGTACTTGTTGATGGATATCATGTAGGCTCTAGAAAGGGAGAATCAAGGATGATTCCTGGATTTTTTACTTAAAATGGACAAGTTTGCTTTGAAAATTAAGGTTTTGCTTTGAAAATTTGTGGTTTTGGTTTAAAATTATTACTAGACAACCAACTAGAATTGTTACGTAGTTGCATATACTAATATGAAGACTCTTTTACTTATTGTGTGTGTATGTGTATATGTGTGTGTACTAGTACTATTTTATTTTTCCTTAGCATCTAAGTAAAGTTCATTTTGAAAAATATATTCCATCATTCCATAAAAGAAAGTCAATGAAAACAAAAATTTTTTCCACGTTTAGACCTGAAGAGCCAAGGATGTTAGAGCACCTCTAGAGAGCAGTGATTATAGTTTCAATAACATTACTTTCAGATATATTGGGGAAAACACAATTTGTTTTACAGTGAATTTTCTTAAGCGGTATAGTTATAGTATTATAATTGCAGATTATACCCCATGATGGGGCTCCTGAGTTGGTTCATTTACCTCCTTTGTAAACAATATCAAACTGTCAATGCTATTAATAATTTATTCATATTTATTCCATTTTCAACAAGTACATGATTCCTATCCCTGTGTGCCTTTATTATGCCTCATATATATCTCTAATGTGGTATCCAGCACATTTTAGTTCCTTAGACTAGACTGTAACCTCCTGGATAAAGTGATGAAATCTTACTTTTCTTTGTATCTCTTTCATTGGCACTGGCACACTGTAGTAAAGTATTGATTAGAAGATGAATGAATGAGTGAATGAATGAGTAAATGAGTTCATAGGACAACACAAGGGTATGGCTAAGTGGGGTTATCTTCCAAAGCCATTGCTTTTCTGGACCCTGCTTTGCTGATGATTTGGCGTTAATTTGGGTGAGAGCAAAAGGTGGAAAAAACATGAGATCGAATTTCCTTAAACAATGGAGAACTAAAACACTAAGTTAATAATATTTTACTTTTTTATACAGTACCCATAAACAACAACACTTGCTCGAAGTGTAAGAGCGCAAGTGCATGTTACTGTGAGAGGCTTAGTGTAAGAGCGCAAGTGCATGTTACTGTGAGAGGCTTACCACACAAGCCAGAATTTTGTGTTGCAGTTCCAAGAAAACGGAATACAACTGGGTTAATTGATTATAAAATCCTTAACTATTAATTGAACTAGATTCAGCTTGTCAGGCTAGCACATACTTTTCATTATAGGCAAAAACACATAATAAGTATGAAATTAGAACATGGAAAATAATTTCTACAATTCAACAACTGTACAGTGTAAAGCTAGGATAGAGTGATATATTATAGTAAAAATAGATATACGTTGGTGACTGGTATTTGCAAAATTCTGGTCATTGAGTTAGAGATGCCTCTAATCTAAACAATCCTTAGATTAATGCTTCTAATATATTACTTTTATTCTTTTTACTCTGTATTTTGTACTCTGCCCTCCTCCTTGTCCCCCCACATACAAAAATCCTTTCTCCTTCCCCTCCAAGTTTGACACAGGTCAGTACGTCCCAAAATACTGAAAGAAAATAGGCTGATATAGAGTCTTTTGTGTAGCAGAAATGCTGGAACACACTTACTTCTCCCCTTATACATGGCCATATTATTATTTAGGTGGACCATAGTTTTGAAAATACTTTAAATTAGACTGTTCACATTGACTCCCTTTTTGGTGAGCCTGTTATGTAACAATATTGTGCCAGTTAATAGAAGTTGAAAAACAAAACAAGGTATGGTAGGTATGTAAACACATTTCAATATAAAGTGTAAAAAGAGAGAAATAGGAAGCATGAGTAAGACTCAGATTCAGAATTATGGAGGCAGTGATGAACCCTGGAAACAGTGGAAGCTCAAGTGCTTGGTTTTCCAAATGAGGTTTTTTATTCAATAAGGCATTGAAAGATAGACAGGGGTTTAGCTGATGGATTGATGCTGAGAGCTTTCCAAAAGATGGAAGAACATACCTAAAGACACTAAGAATTCATGAATCAGCATGATGTGTTCAGGTACAATACATAATTGAGAGTGGAACAAAATCCCATGAAGTTACTTCAAAGATATTATATTTTTTTCCAAAGTCCAAATTATGAAAGATATATTGTGTTAATTTCCTTTTAGTTATTTAAATTATAAGACATATTTTATTTTACCAATAAAACAGTAATATTCTTTTTAGAATAGAATATTATTTTTCAAAGCTTTTTATGTATTTATGAAGCTACCAAAATATCAAAATTGCACTATCACCCAATCAAATATAAACTGAACAATGGGAGGTATGTATTTTGAGATTATAATATTGATAATGCTGATGATTCAGAAAATTAAAATTTTTCTCTAATTAAAAAAAATGAACTAACTGTTGGGCATAATATTTGAAAGTACTAAGGAGATACAGTTATTATTTTAAAATGTAAAGTACAAAACTGATATTTTTCTTTTAAACATTTATTAGGAGCCAATATTTTTTTTTCTGATCTTACCAGTTTCATAAGTGGTTTGCTCTTGTGATTCTAATGAGTTCTCTTTTATTAGCTATAGCTGTTTCTCTGAAACATAATTTAAGGTCTCTACTGAATGCCATCTCTACCAACACAAGTAATATTATGGTGGATCTACACTTTGCAAAATATATCAAGTGAAGCAGAATCTGCAAATGAGAAACTTTCTTCAAGGCCTAGGTCTACTCTGACCTCTTCTTGGTAACTTTGAGAAAAGTGGTATTTGATTTTCCTATTCTGTGATCCCATATAAAATTTATAAATCTGTTTTAGAAACTGAACAAAAATGAAAATCATAAAATATTTACATGTCTATCGGTTTCTCATAACCTAGAGAATGTTAGAGGCAGCAAAGAGACTTAATTAGTTCTGATATCCCAGCACCTATTGAAGCATATGACAACACTGGTGATTTTATCATCTGTCTGATACATTGAAGTGAATTGAAATGTATGGGGTGGAGGAGAACATTTATCTAAAACTCCAAAATTGTGGTGACTAAAGGAATAACTTGCAAAATATACTTCTGAAGCTCCTTTAATGTTACATAACAGTATGTATTTTAAGAAATACTTAGAAGTCGCTGTATTATTAGTCTTTCATAATACACACTGTATTGCATGTTAGCTATAGCATGGCCAGTCAGACTTTGTAAAGATGGAATAGCAAATAAATGTGGCATCAGTCTGAAAGGACAGGGAAGAAAAATTGAAATTAATGGAAAAGTATGAGTCCATCCACCACAAGATTGTCATTTTTCAAAATTTCACTTACTTTGAAAGAGTAATTATTTTTAAAATGGAAATATTAATGAAAATTGAAATTGAAATGCAAATAGCTTAGTTTTCCTTTGTTACCTTAAATGAGGTTTAGAATTTGATCAAGAGAAAAAAACTGAAAAGAAGATGAAGGTGTTAGCTTCAAAGCAGAGTTCATAAAGCAGAAAGTCCTTATGAGTTGGAAGTAAAAAGATAGCATTAATTCATCATTATGTCTTGTTCCATAAAGAGATGAGCCTATCAGACATTACCAGAAAGGATGACCCTGTAATGTGAGATTTTTAAGACAACATAAAGTGATACAATTTGAAGGCCACAGATCAATTGCTTAGGAGCTCAATAAGAGTAACTTTACTATTTGAGAAAAGTGAGTTTAGAAAGCATTTAGATTATTATATTAAAAATGATAAATTGCTTGTCCTTTTGTCTTGGACATTTTAACATTTAACTCATGCTTTTTATATTTTCATAGAGTAATTTGATTAATAAACTATGCTTTTATTGAAAAGCAACTATGGCAGTACTGTATGAGATAGATAGGACCAAATCAAATATTTTTTTACTTTAAGTTTCTATGAAAAACACAAAATATAGGGTGGGGGAAGGATGAATAGTCAGAGCACAGAAAATTTTTATTGCAGTGAAAATACTCTATGATACCATAATGATAGATACATGCCATTATACATTTGTCCAAACCCATAGAATGTACAACATCAAGAGTAAATTGGAATGAACTGTGTGTGAACTTGGAGTATTATGATATGTTCATGTAAATTCAGCAGTTGTAACAAACGTACTACTGTGGTGGGAATGCTGATAATTGGAGAGGCTATGTCTGTATGGTGGCAGGGATACATTAGAAATCTGTATCTTCCCCTCAGTTTTCTGTGAACTTTAAATTGTTATAAAAAAATAAAGTCATAAAAAAGACAAAATAACCTATGAAAATAATACAGTACTTTATAGATTGAGTTTTTACATTGTGTGTTCCACATATGGATAGCAATAATTTTAAAATAAATTAGATGCTGTGTATTAAAATATAAAAAGCAAACTTTTAAATTTCTATTTTGGTCATAAAAACCCCAATGTAGGCTTATGAAAGAAAAGATACTGTCATTTGTGAGCTCGTGGTTAGCAACGTTTTTTTTTTTTTTTCTGATCATTTGACATGTACTGGGCAGTAGCAAGGGTAATATCTGGAAAAAAAATGAAACAAATAGAAAAATAAGGAATGTGTGAATTTTTCCAGCTGGTCATGTTGCTCTTCTGAAGTCTTAATTTTCCCTTATGTGTTCCAAGTTTCGTTGTTGTTGTTTTTTTTTTCCTTTAAAATGAGCCTCCCACGTTATTAAGAGAAAGCAGCATTTCTTAGAATTTGTTCCATAGGATCCTACTTTTATGAGGTATTACTTAAAAAACAAAAGGTTCCAGGGTCAAAAAACTTTGAGAAAGGCTGCGTTAAACAAAGTTAGCAGAATGCCCTACCACAATTTTGTTCAGAGGACTGATGATGCTAATGTGCATTGTAAATCTCCAAAGGGAGATATTGTGTATGTGATGTTCTCCAAATTTATTTGATGACTAGTAGATTTGTCTGAATACCTAAGCACTTTAAACCGGGGATTTGGCAAAGTGAGAACTCCAGAGATGTGAGAGTCAGCTTTCTGAACATTTATCAGAGAACAGCTGCAAGTGTGTTGATGAATGCTTAAAATATAAAGATCATATGATTATGGGAAGGGGATCCCTAGTTCCAGTTGGTGTATCATTTAGAGCAGGGTGGGCACTGGATGATTTAAGGGCAATGTTTGACTCCAAGCTTGCCCAAGAAGAAGTAAGTATAGACACTATCTCACTCTAAATACCCCACCACAATAATCTGCTTTTTATTAGGTTGAAAAAATGTAGAGTAAGGAGAATTAGGGGCTGAACTTCACCAATGAAGAAAACAATACTGAAGGGATAATGTCGTTGCCACCTGGAGAAAATGAGGACACATTGAGTTTTAATGCCCTGACTCCTATGTACAGCCTCCAGGGACATTAAAGGTAGCCCTTCCTCAGGCTCCCTAAAAGGGAGCTGGTTAGACAAGGGGAATCCAGTATCCGCCCTTAATGTACCATTGACATGATGAGGCTGGGCTCCTACAGGAAATCTTTGTGAGTACAGGAGGCTCAGACTCCTAATGAAAATGAGATGGACGAAGCTTAATTTGGGATGGTGGAATAGTTCATAAGATACAACTGAAACAAAACCAAGCTATTATCACTTCCTGTTTGGTTGGCTAATTAAGAAAAGGGGTATTTCTAGCAGATAATGCCTAAGGAAAAATCCCACAGTATCTATTCAAAAGTTTAGGCTTACAAATTAGGTTTTGGATAGGTTTGGAGACTAGAGAAACCTCAATGCTCCAGTCGATTAGACTTACCTGTCCTGCTTACTGCTGCATAACATAAGTGGGGCACAGAAAAAGTCTGAGATAGAGTCAGAAAAGGCAGTAAAATAATAATCGCTACAAATAACAGAGACATGTAAATTCATGATAGAACCACCATTATAATCTGACACCTAACATGGGAGTGCTGCCAAACTCTAATGTAACATGGGTTCATCTGTAGAAACAAAGGGAAAACAAGTAAAAGATACTTGAAACATAATCAAAACACCTGATGCAAGTCTATGAGTCCACTTGTGAGCTTAATACAGATGTGACCAGGAGGCAATAGGAAGGACTCCAGGGTCCACTGCATATCGGAGGAAGTGAAAACAATGATAATGATACCCACAGACCAATAGCTGGCACACTTTTCTCTTTTCCCAAACAAGTTAAGGCTCATAATTCTTATTATGGTCAAATTGGGGAGATCTATATTTTAAAGGGATAGGGAATAATATACTTGTAAAAAAATGGAAGCCAGCCTCTCTTTCTAGAGATTTAAAAAAGAAGGAAAAAATATAGGATAGTTAATGATGATTAAAAATACATGAAATTGGGACGGCCGAGTGGCGCGATGGTTAGGAACTGGCTTGGGACGCCAGAGGGCCCCGGTTCAGATCCCACGTGAGGGCCAGTGACACTGCCCTCTACAGCTAAGATGCTGAACAACAGCTCAACATGGAGCTGGGCTGCCATGAGTCACCGGCAACGGCGTAGGCTGCAGCCCCTGCTGCAGTGGGCTGCCATGGGCTACCATGTGTAGCCAACAGCCAGCGTGAGCGGCCATCCAGAAGCCGGCGACTGATCTGCCTCAACTGGGAAGAGAGCAATGATGGTGCCAACTTGGGCAGTGAAGCAACATCCTCCACAACTGGACTGAAGAACAAAACGACAGCAACTTGTCTGTCCCCCTTCCCCCAATTCCCCAGAGCTGTTCCCATCCCCCCAATTCCCCAATTAAAAAAAATAATACATGAAATTATAAAAGAAATTATTACTTACTAGTTTTAACCTATTTTTATTTAGGGGGGATGCTTATCTCTTGAAGATTTGATTGTTTATGCTGAAATGAAATAGAATATTAATATTCTATTGTTATTTCTAATAGAGTAAAAATGTTTTTTTTAATTTTCTAAAATTCCAAAGATTTTGTGAACTTTAGCTTCCACAAAATGTGTGCATTGAAGCTAAAATATTTTAGTTTCATGCACTGATCTTTCTTTTTTTAAATCATGTAATTTTATGCTATTACAAGCATCCATAGTCACACATCCAAAAAAAAATACTATGTTCATATTTCAATCGATGATATTTAAAATTTTCTATTAGATTTCTTTATAATTGAAAAATAGAAAATTAAAATTAGATTCTGTGTTCACATTATAACAACTTATGCACAGTTTTCATAACAATATCATTTACTTAAGGTGTAACTATTACAAAGTTTTCATGGACATAAACTTGTTCCAAAATAAAAGGGCAATCGTGTTGCAACATCTGTCACCCTATTGATTACCAAATATTAAGTTCTTTAGTTCTTTAACTTCCTAGGCAGATGTTCTGTTCTTCCCTCACAGTTTCATGTGTGCCTCTCATGAATGATAAAAGATTTATATTTACTTCCATTAAATTTTATAATTACATCCACTGTTTTTTTTTCTGATTTTATATACTTCATTAAACATTTTTTGAATGTTTGTGATATGCAAACACTGCATGGTGTATTGAAAGAAGGGGTGCAATAAAACTATCTGATTTTATAGTATGGTAGAGGAAAATCACAAATCAATCAGATAAAGTACCATATAAGTTGAAACAAAAAACAAAAATCAGTTAAAACACCAATATGCCTACTGACTACTTAGAAAATATCAACTAATCATAATTGGGTGTTTCATGAAGGCTGGGCAATTCCCTGAATGATTTCTGAAGGCCAATTTTTATTGTAATAGCTGGAGAATGATAGGAAATAGCTCGCAACACAAATGGTGGTAAAAACATTAGAAAGAGAATGGAAGTTTAAAAAAAAAAGTAGATGGATTAATTGGGAATGGACATTATTTGCATGTAACTGGGATATAGGAAGCCTGGATAAAATTTTGCACATGAGACTGACAATATAAGAACATAGAAGACACTTGATGTTTCACTGGAAAGTTTATTTGGGCAACTCTAAACCCTTCTGACCAGAGTAGTTCAATCTGATTTTGATGAAAACTGTGTGGAAATATGATGGACTACACAGAAAAATCTGCTCAAAGCTAAGAAATAGCAAGAATTCATGAGCTCTCTTTTGAGGAAAGAGACATGTTGAAAATTACTGAAGACTTTCATTCAGGAAAATTAAAGGATGATGAGACTGTAAAACATGAAAGAGAATCCAGGGAAAGGATCTGTTTCTGGTAGCCAATATCATTTGATTTTTTTTTTAAGATTTTTATTGGGGAATCGGGGGGATGGGAACAGTGCTGGGGAATTGGGGAAGGGGAACAGACAAGTTGCTGTCGTTTTGGTCTTCAGTCTAGTTGTGGAGGACGTTGCTTCACTGGCCCAAGTTGGCATCATCATTGCGCTCTTCCCAGGCGAGGCAGATCAGTTGCCGGCTTCTGGATGCCCGCTCACTGTGGCTGCTGGCCGCTCACGCTGGCTGCTGGCTACACACGGTAGCCCATGGCAATCCACTGCCACAGGGGCTGCAGCCTACGCCGTCACCAGCAACTCATGGCAGCCCAGCTCCAGGTTGAGCTGTTGTTCAGCATCTTAGCTATGGATGGCAGTGTCACTGCCCCTCATATGTGGGATCCGAACCAGGGACCTCTGGCGTCCCAAGCCAGATCTTAACCATCGTGCCACTCGGCAAGCCCTCTCTTTTTTTTTTTTTTTTTAGCTGAGCCATCCTGCCACCTGTTGGCAGCTCAGCAGCAGCTCAGCTTGGGCTGGGACTCGAACCGCTGTTGCTCAGAGCTCACACTCTTGAGCGAGTTCTTATCCAACTGAGTCACTCGGCCAGCCCATAACATTTGACTTTGAATATATTGAATGTCTGATGTTGTTTGAACATCTGTGATATAGGGTCAGTCCAGCCTGAAATAAAGGTCTGAAGCTCAATAAGTCAGAGCTAGCATTTAGAACTGATACATAAAAAGGCAATCTGAAATTGTGGAAGTAGATTAATTTAAGAAGAGATCACTAAGAGAAAATTGGAAAAGACTTAGTACATAATATTAAAAGGTGACATTCTTAAGGTTAGCAAGATGAAAAAGAGTCTAATGTGAGGATTGAGAAGGTGAAGTTAGAACTTTAGAAAATCAAGAAAGAAAATGAAGTTAGGAAAACCAAAGTGAGAGATGCTTTGGGAAGGACGAAAGTGGTATATGCAAATGGGCGGGTAAGCATGGCAAACAGAACTCTCACAGATTCTACACGGTGACAAGAGTGAGGCACAGATTTCGAGGGATAAGGAGTCAGAAGATGGTAAGGAATGGGAGGTAGATCAACCTTGTGACTATTTTAGTAATTAATGGAATAAGAAAAAAATGAGTAGCTCAGGGAGAAATCACAGACTAAAGAAAATACCTTCAAAAATATATAAGGAACTCATACAACTCAACAACAAAAAACAAACAATCCAATTAAAATATGGGCAGAAGACCTGAAAAAACATTTCTCTAAAGGGTACATACAGATGGCCAATAGACATATGAAAAAATGCTCAACATCACTAATCATCAGAGAAATGCAAATAAAAACCACAATGAGATACCACCTCACACCTGTTAGAATGGCTATCCTCAACAAGACAAATAATAACAAGTGTTGGGGAGGCTCTGGAGAAAAAGGAACCCTCAGACACAGTGGGAATGCAGGTTGGTGCAGCTGCTATGGAAGGCAGTGTGGAGGTTCCTCAAAAAATTAAGAATAGAATTACCATATGACCCAGCAATCCCTCTCCTGGGTATCCACCCCCAAAAATCTGAAAACTTTTGTCCGTAAAGATATATGTGCTCCAGTGTTCATTGCAGCTTTATTTATGGTGGCCAAGGCATGCAAACAACCAAAGTGTCCTTCAGTAGATGATTGGATAAAGAAGATGTGGTTTATATACACAATGGAATACTATTCTGCTATAAGAAAAGATGAAATGGTGCCATTTGTAACAACATGGATGGATTTTGAGATTATTATACTAAACGAAATAAACCAGACAAAAAAGTTGAGAACCACATGATTTCACTGATATGTGGAATATAAAACTGAAAACAACAAAGAAACAAGAAAAACAAATGAAGAAACAAATATACACAGACAATAGTTTAGTGGTTACCAGAGGGTAAGGGGAGGGGGTGGTAGATGAGGGTAAAAGGGATCAAATATATGGTGATGGAAGAACTGACTCTGGATGGTGAACACACAATGTGCTATATAGATGATATATTACAGAATTGTACACTTGAAATCTATGTAACTTTACTAACAATGGTCACACCAAAAACTTTAATTGAAAAAATAAAATAAATAAAGCGAGTCTTGCAATGAAATGGTAGGTAGTTAAGTACCTATCCATTACCAAAGTGGTTCCTTCACAGTAGAACAGGGGAGTGATTCACATTCTGTGGAGAGGATATTTATTCATAATCATTATTCCTCAGGGGACATGTTGTGATCTCATAAAACTGCTAACATTCATTTTCTTATGCATACATAACCCAGAAAAAAATTAAACTGGCCATAATCAAAATTTATATGGACGTACAACACCCTACTTACACTTTAAAATATTTCATCAAAGAATCCTCAAATTTGTCACTAAATGACATACTGAACTCACAACAATCTCATTGATGTTTTACTTTTTTAATATTACAATTATTTGATATTTCTGACCCACAAAAATGCAAATAGCATAGACAAATAAGATTCCCAAAATAATGTGATATGTTAATTTTCATGAAGAATAATGTGTTACTTAGAGTCTGCTCACAAAGTGAGTTCAATTTGAACCAGTTATTATTTTTTATCAACTAATTGAGACCCAATGATCTGATAGGTCTTTCCTCTGCAGAAACTTTCAGGGTCACATACCATCTACCAAGTAATTATGCAATTCAGAGTTTGATGTGTTAGGTAGAATTATCCCCTTTCCCTGCCCTCACCCTCCAAAACATCCATAGTTTAATCTCCAGTATCTGTGAATAGCTACCCTACATGAAAAAAACGTGTCTTTGTAGATGTGATCAAGGATCTTGTTGAGGAGAAATTTTCGGGGATTGTTGCACAGAGCCCAATATAATCACAAGTGTTCTTAAAGGTAGAAGAGTGAGGGTTGCAGGAGATGGGACAATGGAAACAGGTGGGCATGCTTTTGCTGGAATGGGGCCAGAAGCTGACAAATGCAGGGAGCACTAAAAGCTGGAAAAGGGAAGGAAACAGATTCTTCCTTACAGCTGCCAAAAAGAGTGCTGCTCTGCCAATACAATTTGGACTTCTGACCTCCAGAAATATAATAAATATATGTTGTTTATGCCAGCAAGTTTATAGTAATCTGTTACAGCAGTAATAGGAAACTAATACAGTTGTCATTCAAACTTGACATCATGGCCTCAAGTAATCTATTTGTTTTTCCTCCCATTATACTCCTCACCCTACAGTTTAGTTAATTTGTTATATTCATCTCTGTGTGATTCTTTCCATGCTTCCATAACAACATGCCTCTGCATGCCTTTCCTCTACCTGGAATAAACTTTACCATCAAAATCTTACCACATGAGCATTTGTTTCATGAAATTATCTGACTTCCTGAACCCTAGGCAGATGCATGATGTCTCTCTTGCTGACCAGTCTCTGAGAGCTTTATTTATTTCTGTCTTAATAGCAATAATAAAAGATAGAAATGAAACTAAATTTATCTTTGTAACACATCCCTCCCATACCCCTTACAGCTATCAAATTATAATATGCACAAAATCACCTAGGGACAATACCGATCATGAAGAGTCACAGCATGAAAGCTTCTGATTCAGTGTTTCTAAGGGGAACTCAGAAATATGCAATTTTAAAAGTACTCCTGGGATTCCCTTGATTTTGGTGCATTTACCACTCTGGAAAAATCTACCTTCCTTTATGTATTATAAAGTCTTTTTCCCTCATAGTCCTTGACTACGCATAGACATAATAAGGATTTGATATCATTGTTTTCTAAATACAGTATTGTTAACAACAAAGTTTCCTGATTTACAGAAGCTACAGGAAGAATTATGTTACTTATTTTTGTCAGTAATAGCCTGCTTTGTCATATGTGTACAGACATAGAATAAAAAGATGCATAGTCCTTGGAGGCTAAATGAATGTGTCACAAACCAGAACAGGACTGAATATGTTTACCCCCAGCTCGCTCTGTACCTCCAGGTTCAGAGAAGGTCATCAGGAATAGAGGCCCCATCTGTTTGCAGGCTTCCTGGCTTTTGGAAGGGCAATTTTTAAGCATTCATTTGCCAGATCTTTAATTTATTTGAGAGGAGGAGCGTCTGTAGAAGTGTGATACTAAGTTCAGGGGGAATGTGGGTAGCAATCACTCCGTGTGAGGGCTGCTGAAAGCTCCAAGTGAAGTTATGGCACCACATTCATTGTTATCCCTTAAGATGTAATACTCCTGAATTCAACCATGGATTAGTATAAATCAGAATCTCTCTGTCCTGGGGGAAAATATTTGAACACTTTAAGGGAAGCTCATTTAACTCTCTAGTCTCAAGACATCTAATAAGTCAAAATACCATCCAAGGTATAATGCAAATTGCTTAACATGGCATAGAAGTCCTCTACGGCTAATTCATTCTTAGCTTTAACCTTAAATCCAGTCTCTTAATTCTTGCCTTCTTCTCCCACAGCGTCACTCCCTAATTTAAATGCAGTCGAGTGAGCAAGCTTTAATTCACTAACTATACAAGACTTTTGTTTGTATTTTTGTTTTATATTAATAAATAGTAGTGTCTTCACCCACACCATTCTTTTCCCTGTAATAACATTTCTCATATCCCCGCACTTGTTTACTTGAAGTGAAAACTGTAATTTTTTCAAGATAGTGCAATGACACATTTTTTTACAAAGCTCTCTTAGGCTCCTCTGAGGGAAATTTAGAGCTCCCTTTTGTGACCTGATTACCTACCCATGGTCCTATCACAGCTCCTACAGCGTTCAGTTTCAATGTTTGTTTGCAAGTCTGCCTCTCTTCATTGACTTGAGTGAGACACTTACTTTTCAAACTCCTTAGAGTGCTTTGTTTAAATTTGAATTGAGATTTAGAAATTCCCCATCAACAGAATGGGTGGGTTGGTGGATTATCCAACTCTCTATTTGCACTAGTTAGTAGGAATGATAAATATCCGTTTAGGTCTGAAATCAGGAAGGAAAAGTAGAAGGTTTATATGTGTTATTGGAAGAGAAAAATAAGAAAATGGTGTAGTTATAATGACATCAGATGCCTACCAAACTTGGCTGACATCATTGTGAACTCTAGTGAAAGAAGTTTTAAAGGTGAGTGCTTCCAAGCCCTTGAGATTTGGGCACTACACTTAATGTGACCCATTTTCTTTGCACTCGTGTGCTGGTTGATGGGCAAATATTTAGGTTACATTAAGATTCCACAACCTATTCTTTTATGAGATTCATAATAAATATTCATTTTAAACATGTTTACTATATGACAGTTCCAGTAGTATATTGTAATACCTGAAGAAGTTTCTTATACACATACACTGATTGGTATTTAACACAGACTCAAAAGTCCTCCTATGCAGATTCCTGAAGATTGTTTTCTGAGTTGGCTCCCTGTTTTCCAGGATTCAATTTCTAATCCCTATGAGCCTCAGCTTTAACTCTGCCTCCTGGATTCTCATATCAGGGACACCACCATGCTCTGCTAATGATCTGAATCCCTGAAGTACAATTCAGCATGTGCCATTATCAGGCAGAGGATAATTATGTGGTTTTCTTCCTTTATTTATCTTAACAGGGATCACAGTCCTATGCTGTCTGTAGTTTATTTGTTTTATGGCTGTCAAATTATTCTTTAATGAAATATTAAATTGATTAATTTTTGTCGCAGGCATTTTACTGTACCACTGGTGATGTTATGTATGATGTCATGAGGATAGTGGAAATCGACATTGCAGTCCCAAGACTGGGCAAAATCCCTAAGATCTCTCTGATGGTTCCATAGAACTCTCTGGCTAAAGATCAGCGATGCATCTGTTGGGCAATGGTGACAATCTCATCAAAAGTGATATTTCCACTGTGATTAACATTTTTTTTCCTTTTTCCTTTTATTTATTTATTTATTTATTTATTTTTCTTGCTTGTTTCTGTCTTTGGGTGGTTCCTTGAGGACTTTGATGTTCAGGGCAGATGAAGAAGATACCACCTCAACCTGGGCCAGTCTGTTCTGAATAGTCAGTTCCGCTATAATCCTTAAACCCTTCCAGTCACCGGTTGCCTTGGCAATGTGACCATCAACTCATTTGGGATATATACCCAGAGGGGAGGCCTTTAAGGCCAGTGCAGACATGGTACCTACTTGCCCACCAGTGCACATCAGTTATATGACTTTGATCTTGTTGGGTCGAACTTGAGCAGCATAGTGGAGACAGATGGTGTTGGATGAACCCAGATGCAGGGTGACTAAAGAAAACTATACCTGGTCTGAGCTAAAAGCCTCCTGTAGTTTTTCAATACCTTTTTAAAAAATAAAAACACTTATTTCATGTGAAATGTCCATGTTTTCAAGTATTTGTGGAGATAAAGTAAGCCTATTACTCCATCATGTTTGGAACCAGAAGTCTGGCACATTGTTGTAAATTTAACACACCTTTACCTTTACCTTATAATTTAGCAATATTATTCCTATTTACCCAAGAGAAATGGAAACACTTCCATTAAAATACATGTATAAGAAATTTCATAGAAGCTTCATTCACAATGACCAAAAACAGCAATAGCCAAATATCACAAGTAAATAAATAAACACATTTTTAAATATTCATCCTACACAGCAATAAAAATAAACTAACTACTGATATATGGATGAATCTTATAAACATTAAGTAGAGCAAAGAGAAAAGGAACAAAAGATTTCATACATAATATTTTACCTATGTGAAGTAAAAATATCAAGCATAATTATCTATGGTGATAGAGATGGTAATATAATTGCCATAGGAATCACTGACATTGATTGAAGAAGGTTTAAAGGGACTTTTTGGATTTACATCTTGATTGACCTGTATGTTGCTTGAGAGTATAAATTTGTTGAAACTCTTCATGCTATATGTTTAAGATGTATGGCTTTACATTATGTAGAGTTGACCACCAAAATTATATATATATATATATTTAATAAATAATGGGTTTTTATATAATCAGCTTTGTTTATCTAGAGAACTTCCTGGAGTGGAGAAGTTTTATGAAATTAATTGCAGGAGTAAGGCCATGGGGGCTTATGTAAGACACATATAAGTGTCATATAAAAGAGTGAAGAGGTACAATGTGGTTCTCAGAGGTTGCATTTTGTGCTCTGGTGAACTGCTTTAAAACAAAATGAAGCACTCTGCTCTATATGGATAAATGAAATTTTTGTTCTAGAATTCAAGTGTGTTCCCTCAAATGTTCTTGATCAAACATAGTATTCCTTCACAGGAACACACAGAATGTTTCAGACTTCTAGGAGATATATGCAGATCATTTATGACTTCATTCAAGAAGCTTCTAAGGGCTCTTGTAGCATTAGAAGTGTTTGGACTTTCCTAGCCTGAAATTTCTAAATGATTACATTAATTGTAATCAGTATGAGTAAGGGGATTAAATTGAACTGGAATGTCCATGGGATGTGCTGAATGTTCTAAGCTATCCCAGCCCAGCCTGATGGAGACAAGATAGATGAAGCAGACTGAATTCAAGAATTTGATTTTGATTCTTTTTTAAATCATTTACATCCCATATTAAAGAAGAAACATTTTAAAAGTTTATCAACATGGTTATAATACATGCTCAAAACTATTTCATGTATTGATTTACTCAAATTGGTCAATTATCTTTCACCAAAAAAAACCCAGTTTTTATTGGTTATATTGAGTTTTCTGATTTTTGTTAATTGATGTTATTTTCATATAGAAATAGAATGCTTTAGTGAAAATGTTGAATGA
Organism: Hipposideros armiger; assembly: GCF_001890085.2. Taxonomy (NCBI): domain Eukaryota; kingdom Metazoa; phylum Chordata; class Mammalia; order Chiroptera; family Hipposideridae; genus Hipposideros; species Hipposideros armiger. Next base: position 57,619 of record NW_017731433.1, on the reverse strand, counting down.
CATTTTTCATTATCATAATAGATTTACTTATACTTTATTCTTATCTCTCCTGACAGTATGTTCTTTCTTTCCAGTGCTATTTTAAAAGAATTATTAGATTCTTAAAGTTTCCAGGATATGGATTTTGAATTGATTGAGGTATAAATATCTGTAGCTTTATGTATACATTTTGGAAAATCAAAGAGGGAAGCTTGGGAAATATAAAACTAGAATGCATAGTGGACACGTATACACAAGTTATTTTGTTGGAAACTACTTCAACATTACAAACAAAATAACAAACACCTATAGTGTGAAGTTGCCAGTCACAGAAAAGCTACTTTTCAAGGTCCAAAGAACTAACCACGTCTGAAACATTTAAAAATAACAACTTTATCTCTTATGGTTCACTAAATTCTCCTGGATCTACGTAATTGACATTTCACATTCTGATTGTGGCACTTATCATTAAAATATTCTGTATTTTAAAATGTTTACAATGCTACTTATGTTTATATGTTATTTTTTCTACAATATTGCAAATCCTAAGGTCAGGGACTATGTCATGTTTAGCTTTCTATCTGCATTATCACCTAACACAAATGTTTTGAACACTGCAAGACATCATTTAACATGTTTAATGAAAATATGGTCAAAGATTTAGCACAGAATATGTCAATATATAAAATACAAAACAGAATGTTTCCCAGCCTTCAGTTGTTTTTAAGGTTTGACCTTGATCTTCAGAGAAAACTTTGAGCATGGGAGGAGAGAAGGGAGTATTTGGTTACTGAAATGATTGCTCAATGAAAATTAAAATGTAAATTTTATATTACCTAATTGTATCCTTATTTTCTTTTATATTATTTTAGATCTATTTGGTTTTTGCCTATAAACTAATAATGAAACAAGCCCAATTTGTTTTTTCTTGGTCTTCAAAAAATTCTGTTCCATTCTTTGACGATTTGAGGATAGACTCACCAAATTCAAAGTCGTTTATCAATGCAAACCACAAAAGGAAATGTAAACAGACAATTACATAGGATAATTGGCTATAAATATTTCACGATACTTTTATAACAAATAAGTATCAGTAACTATGTCTCTCAGTGGTCAAAATAGCTAAATAAAGAATGAAAAATTTGAGAATATTTTTCAATTACTTCTGATTATGTGCAATTCTATTTAAGTGGGAATACTTAAATAACCTACTTATTATTTATTTATTTATTTGCACATTTTTGCATGGTATTGGTTATAAATATGTGCCTATATAATGCATTCAAAAGTAGTTCAGTTAATTTTATAAAGTAAGGTCACTTAAAAAAATCATTTCAAAATAGTTATTTTACTGAAACAGGGATTATTGGCCTTTAATAGCCCTAAAAAGACAAAGCTTTAACTATACAATGAACAAAAATTAAGTGATTAATGACATAAAATAGTGTTTTTCAATCAATTTTTAAAATAGCTCCTTGGAGTCCAATATAGGCACCAAGAAAGAGCTTTTCTTGACCATTTCTCTGTGGATTCAAACATATACTCAATTTCCTGTCTATTTGAATATATGCATATTACCTTTTGCAATTGCTTTAGCATTTCTACTTTTTATCATATTTTTTTTGCCTAAATGACTGGTTTCACTTTATTGCCCTATATTCTACAGAAAGAAGCTAATGTCTACATATCCATATGTGGTTTTATAAATAAATTTGAAATTTCATTAAATCTTCTTTAAGTTTTTGTCTTGCACAGTACATAATTGCAATACTTCTATTACTTGCTTCTAAACTTCATTTTCACATAGTTCATATAGAATGCAAAAGTCATTCTTCTAGTTCTCCATATTCCAAAGCCTTGAAAGATTAGGGGGAAAATATAATTCACAGTTTGCCAAAAATTAAGGTACTGGTAAATACCTTGTGCTTTGTATTGGGAGTATAGAGGGCTGAACTGTAGGATAAGGGTGAACTAAAAGCATACAGGTTCTTACAGAGAGTGCAGTTTAGTTTAAACAAATGTGTGCGGTCCTAATAAATTCAGTGCCAAATGTCTTTGTGGAAGAATAGGATTGCATTTGTCAGCAGGTGAGTGTCAGTAGCACATGGGAATCAGGTAATAATTATTAGGAGTATGATATAATGAACCTAGGTCTCAGCCTATTTCCACAAAAAATATGTAAATTAAACAAAGAAAAACACACAATAAAAGGTAATTAGACATACTAGGATAATACTATCATAAATGAGAAGTAGCAGATAAATAAAAAAAATTGAACAATATGGAATCCAGATATTGCTATTATTAGATACAGATTTTAAAGAAATTTGGTATTATGTTCAAGAAGATAAAAGGAAAGATTAAACATATTAGCAAAATACTAGGAATTATGGCAGACTAAAGAAAAAAAAATGAATAAAATATATAACTGTGGATCTGTAACTGACTATGAACAATCAATTGAGATGACCCCAACCACAAGGCTTTGAAATTAGAGATTAACTGCTAAAAGAAAATGTGACAAAAAAATTATGTGGAGATTAAAGCACATGCTACTAAAGATGACTTAGTCAAATAATAAATAAAAGGAGAGATCGAAAGATACATGCATAGAAACAAATGAGAATAAAAACACAATGTATCAAAATTATTGGGATACTGCAAAAGCAGTAATAATAGGAAAATTTATATCCTTATAGGCCTATCTCAAAAAAGCAAGAAAAATTCCAAATAAACAACCTAGCATTACATCTTAAATAACTAGAAAAAGAAGAACATATGAAACCCAAAGTCAGCAGAAGGAAGGGAATAGTAAAACTCGGAGTACAATTAAATGAAATAGAGAACAAAAAGATAATAGAAAACAAATAATGTAACAAAGAGCTGGTTCTTTGAAAAGATTAATAAAATTGACAAAACCTTGGCTAGCTAGACTCACTAAGGAAAAAAGAGAAAAGACACAAGTCAACAAGATCAGAAATGAAAGAGAAGTTACGATGGATACCACAGAAATTCAAAGTATTATACAAGAATACTATGAAAGACTATATGCCACCAAATCCAATATACAGATTTAATGCAATCCCCATTTAAATCCCAATGGCATTTTTTTAAAGAAATAGAACAAAAAGTCATCATATTTGTATGGCATCACAAAGAACCCTGGATAACCAAAGCAATCCTGAGAAAAAGTACAAGGTCAGAGGTATCACACTCCCTGATTTCAAATTATAGTACAAAGTGACAATAATCAAACTGGCATGCTATTGGTGGAAAAACAGACACACAGACCAATGGAAGAGAATTAAGAACACAGAAATAAACCCGTTTATATAAGGGCAGATAATTTTTGACAAAAGAGCCAAAAACACAATGGAGAAAGGAAAGCCTCTTTAATATATAGTGCAGGGAAAATTGGAAAGCCATGTGCAAAAGAATGAAACTAGACTGCTATCTGTCATCATATTTGTTAACTCAAAATAGATCAAACACCTTAATATAACAGCTGAAACAATAAATTGCATAGAAGAAAGCAAGATTTAATGAATTTGACCTCAAAGGCAAAGGAAGTGAAGGCAAAAATAAGTGAATGTTACTATATCAAACTAAAAAGCTTCTGCACAGCACAAGAAACCATTAACAAAACAAATGGGAGAATATATTTGCAAACAACAACTCCAGTAAGGGACTAATATCCAAAATACATAAAGAACTCATACAACTCAACAACCGCGGAAAAACTAACAATCCAGCTTAAAAACTGGCAAGGACCTGAACAGACAGACACTTCTCATGAGAAGACATACACATGGCTAACAGATACATGAAAAAATGCAATTCCTCTTTAGAGTATCTACTCAAAACATCTGAGAACATTGACCACAAAGCTGTATGTACCCTTATGTTCATTGCAGCACTATATTATTTTGAAATTGTAAAAATTTTCATTACAACAGAACATATTGTTTTCCTAGAGTATTGTATTAGCTTCATGCCACTACTGTGAAAAACAAATAAACTAACAAAAAAGCTACAAGTTTAATGGCTTAAAACAACATTTATTTAGTATCTAACAGCCAAGGAGGTCAAAAGTTCTGTGTCAGTCCCACAGGGCTAAAATCAAGATGTCGGAAGTGCTATGTTCCCTTCCAGAGGATCTGTGGAAGAACATGTTTCCATGCCATTCCTTGTCTCCTAACCCTATTCCTCTGTCTTCAAAGTCATCAATGCAGGGTTGATCCTTTTTCACATTTCATCACTAACCTCCCATTGTGCCTTCCTCTTCCAATTCTAAGCAAGCTTGTGATTTCTTTGTGCCCATCTGCCTAATTCATTGTTATCCCTCTATGTTAAAATCAGCTGATTTGAAACCTTAGTTCCATCTGCAACCTTAATTCCATTTTCCTCTGTAACCTAATGTATCTACAAGTTCTGATGATTAGAACGTGGACATCTTTGAGGGGGTCATTATTCTGCCTACCACAAGTTTTTTTGTTTTGTTTTGTTTTTGTTTTATCTTTTTCCTTGACTTTTCTTCAAAAATAGACAGGCCACTACTGTGTCAGTTACTTATTTCACTACTTTTTACTTTCAATTTCAAGATCGTTATAAATGTCTAACTCAATATCTTCTTTCATTAAATAATTCATTTTAAGTGGCTCCTCTTGAATATGTAGATGTAAATATCAGCAATTTTCATGAAATCCCAGCCCCATAAGCTTGAAATTGGCAATCAAATAAGCCATTAGTCAGCAGAGCAAATTTCTAGAAATTTTAGTCCATAAGTTATCTTGGCTATTGATCTCCTTTCTTTCTCTCGGCTTATTACACCTACCTTCTGAACCATTAATCATCTTGGCTGCTCTTTCCTAAATTCATTCCCATTTTTTTACATTCATTTAAAAGAAGTTTTGAAGGAAGAGAAACCTTTTTATAGCAGTATGACATATGTAGTTGGATGAATACATGACTCCAGCTCTTTGAATAGAAATCTCAATTTTATAGGCAAGTAGTTATGAAGGACTATGCTTCTCAGTTAGGACAGAATCGTTTTCAATTCCTAGCCCTGTTTTTACAAGCTCTGTCACCTCCAAAAAAGTATTAAACCACTTTAATAATAATAAAAGAAGCTTCAGACTCCTTTTCTGAGATGCAAATGTAATATTCTACCTTTATTGAGGTATTTGTAAAGATTACATTATATAATTTTTTATAAAATGCTTAGCATATACCTGGATTTGAGTAAAGGCTCAATAAATGTTTTTTTTTTTGAATGTTGTGTTCATATAGGAAAATAAAAAACAGTATTATGGGACAGTGATTCTCAGCAACCATTACACCAACCACATGATATGTACAATCTTCGGAATGAACAACTGTTTTTCATTGTGGGATTATATCTTGTGGGATTATATGAAATTCTACATTATAATGATAATTATAGCTCTTTACAACATACTGGTTAGAAATGCAACAGTGTATTATGGGTCTAAGTTTAGAATTTTTCATATGGAATATTTGGAACTGACTGAAGCACAAGTTCTAATTAACATGGAGAACCATATACATGAAAAGAATACTGGGGAATGAGATTGAAACCTAAAGCTGGGGCATAACTGAGAATTGAGTGCATTGCATAGCACTCACTAAACAGCACTGTGTACAGCAAAATTGGAAGTTATATTCTTATATTAGAAAAAATAAAGTGAGACAAATGTATATAAAAATCTTCAGAAGCCTATGGCATTCAGCTTAAAATCCAAATGTAAAAAAAAATGTTAGCAGTGGTTCCATTTAGGTGGAGAAATATTTGTGTGTATTTTTTATAAACTACAAGTTTGTATATAATTACCATGTAGTACTTCTTTTTTTTGTATTACTTCTGTAATGGGAATAAAATATGCTTAGATGCCACTGAAAAATTAAGTAATTATTATATACAATTTTTTAAAAATTTAAATAATAATGGGAGAGTAAAATTCACAGAACAATTTAAGTCATATAAGTTTGCATTTTTCTACTCAACAGCTATTCATGGTATGTTTAATGTATGCCATATGCAGTTTAGTATAAAAAAGAATATAATAGAATACTGAGTTGAACTTTAAAAGATATGAACGTTTAATTATAGCATAAACTGTCAACAATGTATACTTAGAAGTGTGAAATAGTTTAAAAAAGAAAAGTTTTGCATGTTTATCCAACTGAACATAGAATGAATAATATTATTCCTCCAATAAACAAATATTCTAAAATTCTGTGATATCAAGTATTATTTCCATTTATATATCCTTCATTGACTACACAAGGAAGATTAAATAGGAGAAAAAAATTATGATTTGAAATAGTTATAGTTATTATAAATAGAAAACTTGTATTCTATCTCAGTTTTTCAAACTAATATTTTATTTACTGTTTTCCAATGACAAGTACTTTGTAATAATAGGTTTTTCAAGGACAAAATGCAAGTCTTATCAGAGGTTGAGTTTTTATCACTGCATGTATTTATTGGGATGATCACATGGCAAAAACAATGTATAGAAGATACGAGTATATTATGTTGCATCTAGACAAATGGCTTTAAATGTGGTTCATAATGTACATACATTATAAATACATTTTTGTTAAATGTTATTTTTTATATTTCGCAAATGTAAGTTTCTGTCAAACAGTTTCTTATACTCTTTTGTATTTTTATTTTAATTTTTATTTATTGTTTTTTTTTCTTCTAAAGAAGTGGATATTTCTCTTTCAAATTTCAAAGGATTATGTTTGTGTATAGTATTAATAATCATATTTTCTAAAGCAATTAATGTCTACATTTTAAAATTTCAACAATGTAATTCAAAATAATATAATTATTTTCATCTCTGATGAGAAGAGGTTCTTTATGAAATGTCATGAAAAGATATATGTTGACAATGATAAGAAGCTTTTACATGTTCCTTGTTGAAATAAAAAAAGTATGACATATAGTTGTTTCTCCCAACTCTGCCTCTCAGTAGTTCCACAATTTTATTATAATCATAAAATAAAACTTCAGGAAAATCCATTGCTACACTGAATTGTAAAATACATCTTCATTTAACTTCAGTAGAGTTGCTTTATTGAAAAATCATTTCCATTTTATTTCTTGTATTAAATATTATGTATTTAAATAGGTGGGGACATTTAAAATAATATTATCAAAAATCTAACTATAATTTCTTTCAAAATGGCACCAACAGGCAGTCTAAACATTGGAATATTGATTAAATAAATTTTGCTTTCTTATTGGTATGATACAATAAACTAACAATGGTATTATTATGTCAATGGACAATCACAAATTTTCATAAAAATGTGGTTCTTGCAAAACTGACAGTAATTTTGAAAACAAAAAACTGTACTTTGAAAATGTTCTAATAGCATTCATTATGTTTTATTACTTTTATTCTGACTTTTTTTTATTATTAGTCATTAAACATTTGGAGTATAGTACATGTTTGTTTGACTAAAAGTTTGAATTGACTACATTGGGTCCTAAAGTAGCACATTTTCTGGGCTCTCCTTTCTTGATGGATTTTCTTTTAATACAACTCAAGGCTCAATGATCATTTCATGAGATATTTAGCCACATTGTTTCTTGCATTTTGTCATCACCTGAACTTCAAAAGTGCTTGTGATAAATATTTTAATTTATATAATTTTTAAAAAGTTCTGTGGAGGTTGAAAAGCAGAGTTAGACTAAAAAAACAACAACAACAAACCTGCTGAATAAAAAATCCTTTACTGAATGTGGTTAAAAAATAAAAATGAAATAAGAATAAAAAACAAGTTAGATATTTTAAGCATAGAAATAAAAGAGAATGGGATAAAAGAAAAGAATTGAAGGACATTTAAACATTTATTTAACCAGGTGTATTCATGGAGATGATCACTTAGCAGAAACAATATATAGAGATACATTTCGGATCTGACTAGAAATATATCTTTCTATTAATTCAGATTCTAACTCTAATCAATTTTATTACATATTACCTGCCTTAATTTATACTTATGATACATTTGGAGTCAGAGCATCCATTTAACTTGTAGGAGTTTAATTATATTAGATAATGTATTCACTTTTCATTATTCTGCTAGTGGTTCTAACAATGCAGAGTCAATGGTGCTTGCAGAGGAGACAGGAGGAAAATTGCTTGATAAAAACACCACATTCTGTTCTGTTCCTGTGCCTGCCTGCTTGCTGTCTTTCCCTCCTTCCCTCCCTTCCTCCTTTCTTTCCTTCCTTTCTACTTCCTTCTTTCCTTCCCTCTCCCCACCCTTCCTCCCTACATTATAAATCTCAGTGGTACACTAATTGGACATTTCAAGAGTCACATGTATTACTTATCTGCATGAAAAGATATTTTTTTTAAATGAAAAACAAACTTTCATACAGATAACCATTAGCAAATGAACTTTTATAATAGGTTTTGATGTAGGGAACACTAACTTTGAACCCTAATTAAGCAAAATGTTATCCCCACAAATACTCCCCTTCGTTTCATTAGTGGACCTGCATCACAAAAGTTTTACTAAATTATTATTGTTATAGTTTTATTGTTATGCACTGAATTCTATTCCCCAAAAATCTATTTGTTGAAGCCCTAGCTCCCAATATATTTGGAATTAGGGCCTTACAGGCAGTAATTAAGTTTAAATATGGTCATACAGATAGGGCTGTAATCTGATAGGACTAGTACCCATAGGAGGAGAGGAAGAGACACCTGGACATGTGGGCACAGAGAAAAGGCCATGTGAGGGCACAGTAAGAAAGTGTCCAGCT
>NW_017731433.1:38766-46756 GCF_001890085.2 Hipposideros armiger | reverse complement strand
TCAAAACCATGAGTTTATCTGTTGCTGTAAGCCACTGACTGATTTTACTGGATTGTATTTTTTAATCCAGTCTTTCATTTTAAACCTTCTAAAATTCAGAATTAAACAAGTTACAGATTCTGTAGGATTTTGTAGAACTGGTCTATGAACACATACATGGTTTGTTGTACTGTAATTTGGGGAAGATCCATTTTTGAGATAAATTTAATTGACTCAAGTGAATCTTTTTAATCTTTTCATAGAGTTTCAAGATGAATGGGTCTTATTCAGCAGGACGATGTAAATCCCTATAATATGATTCATTGATCATGAATGATTTATGTAGGCCATACAGTAATTTTTAAAACTAAGGCATTTTCTTTTTAACAATAACATACACCCTGCCATATTATAATTAAACAATAAAGAAAATGTAGGTATTCTACTAGTACCAGGCATAGAAATCAGATTCAAATATATGAATATAATTAACTGGCAATTTTATCATGGGCAAGTTGCTATCCTGTAATCACTAAGTTCCCTTTGTGAAAAATTAAAATGTTGAATTAAATATATTTCATAAAACCTGCCAATTTTAAAATGTTATATACCTGTGTTAAAAAAAATAGTAAATCATAATAAGGCATCTTGGTACATTGCTACCTCTGAAAGAATTAGACTCTAAGTGACGAACTCAGGAATAGGGACACGTGCGTTCTTCAGCTGATCAAAATTTTAATAACAAATTTCTTTATTGATTACATTTTAGGAGTGTCCAGTAGGGACAAGGTAAGCTAGGATATTATATCAGTATATGTTTGTCCATAGTTTCCTGTTTAATTACATAACCAGAAAAAAATATTTCTTTTATATCCTGGGTATGAAGAGTTTTTCTGCTCAAAAGAACCATAATATTTAGCTTGATTGATTTCTATCCATAGAGAATATTGCTGAATTGGATCACACTAAAAAAAAAGAAGAAAAAATGTATTTGCACATGCTACGAATTTATGTAATCCCAACAATTAGTAGATGGAACATCATGAAAGCCAGAGGAGGACTCAAAATTAATTAAAATAATCTGTATGAAGAACAAAAATTTGGCAGAAGAAGAGTGGTGAGACTTTTTTGGCTGGTAGAAAAATATATTATAATGAGAGTGACTAAGGATAAGTTTGGCCAGTAAAAATATCCAGTTATTTAGTGATTAGAATGTTTTCAAAACTATTATGAAAATGTCGTCCTTCTATTGAAAATTTTACCTAAGCAACTATACTGAAATATACCTTAAGAATAATTTTAATTTAACAATCATAGTCTCATAAACATTTAAAAGATACCAAAAAGACAAATGCATCTTTTGATCGACTTTCCCCCCCAAATTCCACTCTCTTCCCCAGATGGAAAACACAGTTAATACTTGTTCATAATTTCAGTGTTTTATATAAATATATGTACAAATAGAAATATAGACTTTGTTTTTGATTGCCTGTGTATTTTAAATAAAAAGAATTATGCTAAAATAAAATTCAGTATTTTAGGTAATTTTGGGTTTAAACATTTTGTTTTGTTTTAAATAACAATACGTACGGGAAAGCTTTCCATGTATGTGCACAGAGACCAATTTCACTTTTAAAATATCACACACATTAAGGCAGGTACTGTTTTCATTACATTTTACATTTCTTATTGCTAGTATATCAAAATATATTGATTTTCATGTATGAATTTTGCATTTGTCATATGCATTAAACTTATGAGGAGAAAAGCTTACCAATTATTCTTATTAAATTTATATATTTAAGTAACAATAAAAAATAAGTTTTTTTTTTCCTTTTAGATAAGTATAATATTTGTTTGTTTTGATAACTAGGGGCTTCTAATTGTTGAATGCTAATAAGAAATAGTAACATCTTATTTTTTAATTGAATATGAGTGATTTCAATTAATTCTCTATTAAAAATGGTATTTTTGTGGTTCTTTAATAGATATCTAGCTAAGGAAAGTTATTGCTAGCCCAATTTTGCAATTTTTCTTGAGTGAATATGGTTCACATTCTAAAAGTATACCAAATGGTAGACCATAAAGTAAGCCTGAAATGTACAAAACCTTGAAATAAACAAAGGATTTTCTCTAACTAGAATGAAATTACACTGGAAATCAACAGAAAATTATCTATAAATTGTAAATGTTTGACAACTAATCAACACACTTAAAAATAGCATATGGGACAAAGGGAATCAGATAATATTAAAAAATATAGAAAATGTGACATATGAAAAATGAGAAAAGGTAAAAATCTGTGATCTAACATTTATTCCCCAAATGTTAGATAAATACTGTAAAGAAAAACTACAGATATAGGAAAGTAATTAATTGAGAAATTTATTTTTAAGTATTGCTAAATACAGGGTTAAAAACAAAATTCATTGTATTTCTATATAGTAGTAACAAACAATTAGAGGTCAACATTTTAAAATTTTTTTAAATTTACATTTAAAAAAAAATTACAGCAACTAGTTTTACTTTCCCTAATAACATCTATGGCTACAACCAATTCATTTTCTACTATTGAAACATATGAGGTCTAGCAATTAAGTTCGTGAATTTGTTGCAACAATGTTGATGGCCTTTTTTGATATCAGAGGGATTATTCATTATGAATTTGTACCAACTGGACAAACAGCTAACCAAGTTTACTATATGGAAGTGCTGAAAAGGCTGCGTGAAAAAGTTAGACGACCTGAACTTTCCGCCAACAATTCATGGCTCTTGAATCACAACAGTGCACCAGCTCACAGGGCACTGTCTGTGAGGGAGTTTTTAGCCAGTGAACAAATAACTGTATTGGAACACCCTCCTTACTCACCTGATCTGATTTACCCAAACATAAAGACAATATTGAAAGGAAGACATTTTGATGACATTCAGGACATCAAGGGTAATATGTTGGCAGCTCTGATGGCCATTCTGGAAAATTAGTTCCAAAGTTGCTTTGAAGGGTGAGCTTGGCACTGGCACCAGTGCACAGCTTCCCAAGGGGAGTACTTCAAAGTTGACTCTAGTGATATTCAGCATTGAGGCATGGAGCACTTATTGTAGAATGAGTTTGCGAACTTAACTGTCTGACCTTGTATGAGGATTGATTCAATAAATTATCACATCAGTTTTGCTGGCTTCGAAAACAATGAATTTTTATCCTTTGCAAATCTCTAATGTTATAATATGTAGTTATCTGAGATATCTGATTCCTCTATATCCTTAATTTGTGTTTTATTTCAATTTTCTTATCTATATTTTTTCTTGCATTTTGTGTTTTGCATGATTATGGTCATGTGAATAAAGGTTAAATCTGAAATACATTTATTTCTTATTTTTAGCTGTCATGTATTTCTAAAAGAGATAGTTTCCCATTCTTTCCTTATATTTTGTGATACTTCCTTTGTCTTCATGAGTCTTACAAGAACAGTGATCTATAAGACAGAATGTAGGAGACAATTAAAATACTGAACAAATGTTCTAGATTCAGCAAGTGGTTTTCTAACTCCTGGAAATCAACCTCTAAATAAGTGAGATTTGCTGTCATGGATCCTAAACTTGCTGTTGAACCTGGCAGCTGCTGGAGCTACTCCTGTAACTCTGTTAGTCTCATCTTCTTTTCCTCCCATGAGCAGAAAGCATAACCGCCTCACTAACCACCTACCCTCCTTGGCTCTTTTGTGAAGCGCAGCCCATGTATCCCCATACCTGCTAAGTAATTCTGTCCAGCAGTCTTTTGACAGGTATGGACTATTCTTGTGCCAATTTTTCCAGCTGTTGAAAAGCTTTCTGATTTTTACTAGTTAAGTGGGATTATAGGAAGGTTGCTATACATTAACTAAATATTTGTATCAGATTTCATTAATTCTTAAATAGTATCCCATCTCAATAATGCATTTTTAAATTATTTTTTAAAACAATGAGACATTTTAGCTCATTCAAGTTCTGCTTTTTTATCAAATAAAGCATTCCCAGTTGCCTTTTGTCTTCTTTAGTTTCATCATGCTTAGATTTCAGTACATTATTACCTATATCACTTAGAGCACTCTCATTTTCATATTCTGCCTATTCAAAAGCCTTTGAATGAGAAAAATAATTACTCTGGCAGTAAAAGCTTTGCTTTGTAAATTATAATTGTCTTCCTTCTCTGGAGGACTTTGTAATTTAAATTTCTTTCTTAACTAAGGCACCTCTATTCCATTCTAACTATTTTTATATACAATTTCCAAGTACCTCAAGAATAGTGGGAGCTTTTAAAATTTGAATCTCTGCACGTCCTCCAAGGGAAAAAAAGAACATGCAGATCATTAAAGGCAGATAATTAATTCATCCATAGTTAATACCGATAGCATAATAAGGACTAAGATAATTCTATACACTTCAGTTTACTTGAATGGTAAATAACTACCCAAGACCACAGAGTGTGTTTAATGCTCATACTTAAGTGGCGCTCACACTTGAATGGAGAGTCACAGGCAACTGTGACGAACACAGGAGAGTGCTCTAGGGTCCCAGTTGGGGATGACCACAGATAACATCTAATAACATCCATCTTCTCAAGTAAAGGGTCCTAACCAGGATAAGAAAGTGCACAACATTTACTAGGGAGTTAAACAGAGCATACTTCAAAAATGTGATGCCAAACATGGCAGTGTCAGGCAAACGTCAATTCTCAAGGCAATGAAGGATTCTTGAAAATGAGCTCCTCAGAAGCTCGGTGGTGAAGAGCAACAAAGAAGCAGCTGAAAACCAAAGCCTTGCTGGAATTAGAAAATAGCCAAAAATAATAAAGTGTTAGACCAGAAGAGATTCCACTAATTTCCATTTGTCGAAGAAAGTCCTGTAGCAATAGGGAAGGTTGCTCTTGAACTAAGAAATGAAGGAAGCCACCGAACCTGTAGAATCTTTCTACTGTTTGTCCCAGAAAAATCAACATCAAAATCAACAACAACAACAAAATGTGAACACTGAACCAATTGAAGTTACCACAAGAAAAAAAGAAAGCATGAACATTACATTTTTAACCAGAAAAAGTTCTCAAAATTAAGCTAAGAAACAAGAGTGTAAACACCATCTGATATGAATCAAATGAAATTTAACAAGCATTTACAGAACTGAAAATAATGCCACACATCAGAAATATAGACTCTGACTACAATTGGACAAATAAAAAGATTATAGGAATTGACTGAATTAAAGAAATGAGAATATAAGACATTAATCTCTGAAATAAAGACTGAATTAAAAGATTTCCAAAGGAGAATAGATATAATAAAAAACATAATGAGATTTAGAAAATAAAAGTGAAAAAAGGCCAAGAAAACATATTTTCAAAGGTAAAGGTAAACGTGATAAGTAAGAAATGTGTGTGTAAAATCTGAGACATTTAGCAAATTAGATTAATCTTATAAAAACATTCTAGTTAATAACTTTAAGGGAATGAGAATTAAAATGTCATTATTTTAATAATAATAAAGCAGCAGTGGCTATTAGTGTGACAAAATAAGAGACAGTAGTAGTGCATTATAACTTTCTTCATGGAAGAACAGAGCAGCCTGTATGATATAATAATCCAGAACAAAAACAGCCTCTAGGTCTAAGTAAGAATTTACATGATGCAAAGGTAACAGAGGGGCTTGTTAAAGTATACCACGGGGACGCAATCAGTAATATCCAGATAGCGGAAAACTCTCAGGATAGGTAAACATATGTCCTTAGCAAATGAAATATAAGGGGAAAAAAAAAGAGAGAGAGGTGGAGGCCACACATCAAAATAGACTGTAAGAGACATAGCAACCAATGTGAAGGTCTTATTTGGATTATGATTCAAAAATATTATCAGACAATTGAAAATTTGAATATTGAGTGAATATTTGATGGTCGTAAGTAATTTTTTAAAATTTTGTTTAGGTGTGATCATGTTACTATTTTAATATTAGTTTTTATAAATATTTTTCTTATAGAGATTGGATTACATACCTATGCTATTCTTTTCTAGCTCACAAAATTAAAACAAAATCACATGGCCTGCCAAAGGTACATATAGCTTTAAGGGGTACATATAGCTTTAAGAACAAATGTTTTTAGGTTTTGGGGGTAGATACCCAGAAGACAGATTGCTGGGTCATATGGTGATCCTAATCTTAATTTTTTGAGGAGCCTCCATACTGTTTTCTTTAGTGGCTGCACCAGTCTACATTCCCACCCAATAGTGTGCGAGGGTTCCTTTTTCTCCACAACCTCTCCAACACTTGTTACTACTTGTCTTGTTGATGATAACCATTCTAACAGATGTGAGGTGGTATCTCATAGTGGTTTAGATTTGTATGTCCCTAATACCTAGTGAAATTAAGCATTTTTTTCACATATTGTACATATTTAAAATTATATATATATATATGGAAGTATTAGATTAAGCAATTAGGAACAAGAAAAAAAGACTAAAGTTGATTATTTTGTCTTGTGTATTGTATAGTAAAACCATTTTGGTTAAAATATTTTAAAATATCCTTTTGGTTCTTTGTGTTATTTTTCTCAAAAAAGCATCTATTTTTTCATAATTAAAATATGGAAAATTGCCTCAACCTCAAATAAACAAAAATTACAATATCTATAATGCCATATTTATTACAGTTAATGCTATTTATTATAAATTGAAAGTACAATGAAAATCATAATAACACCTTATTTTCCCTGACAATTATTTTTGTAGTAAGATATGTCTTTGAAGTTTCCATCAATATTAAGCATGAACTTATGGTTTAATAATTCAAAATATGTTATTACCTTCTGCTGCAACTAGAACCATCAGTGCATGAATTACTAAGGAAAGAGAAGCCTTGAGGTCTCTTAAATTTGTCTTTACAATAGCCTAACCTATTAACATCATCAAGGGAAAAAAAAATACTTCCCTTGTACTGAAACACATGGGAAATAGTTATAGTATAGAAAATAAAGTATTTGGAAAGCATTACACTTCACAAAATTTTGAATTACTATGCTGATAATTTTTATTTAAATGTCCTCTTCAGAAGTTCAAAGATTTTCATAACCATCAAATTATTTATACCTACTGACTTTATCAAATGGTAAAATAAAGTAGAATAGGCACAAACAGCAATTCTTCATTACACATTTAAGACACTCAAAAGGCACCTTATTATCCATTCCAAATTATTTGTCAATTTTAATGTTTGTCTTTCAAGACATAAAATTCTTACATTCTGCTACAGTGGAAAAGGGAAACAAATTAACAACAACAAAAAAGGAGTTCAGATGTATGTTATTTAATGTATGTGTTTACTCCACGTTGTGCCTGCCTTGTAAGGTGCTACATAGGCAGTAATTCCATCTGTTTTTTCAAGCAATAATGTAAGTTAAATTTTCTAAAAGTACCATTGTAACTCTATTATAGAACTTCTATAATTATAAATAACCTATAGAATAATTACTAATATCATGAACCCTGGAGGTGAAAATTCCTGGGTTTATATCTTGGTCCTGCTGATTCTAACCAGAAGTTTGATAGTGGGCAAGTCATGCCCCTTAGTTTTTCATGTTTAAAACAAGATAATAACAGTGCTTATCTCATAGGATTGTGAAGATAAACATGATTAATATTAGACACAAAAAAGCACTATATTAAATTTAGTCATGATTATATAATAATTAGTACTATTATTTCTTCTGATAATTATTTACTACTATAGTGTTAGCAATACTGTAGGTAGTACCTTTGAATTGTAATGACCCTTGAGGACTTGCTAGCCTCTTGGAATTTGTATGTAGAGATAATCTGTAGATTTGGTCATATCTTTAAAGTAACAAAGCACATTCTAAATTGCAGAATTATACGTGAAAATAATCACTAGAGCATTAAATTTCAACACAAAACACCTAAGGAAAATGTTATTTGGCAAGGTCTTTTTACAGATGATGAGAACTCAACCCAAAGCTGGATGAGACAGATTTT